>NC_056614.1:10675236-10900625 GCF_018340385.1 Cyprinus carpio | reverse complement strand
CCGCGGTCTGTTTTGAACAACGCGCCAAATCCAAATTAATCGCACGCCGGAAACACGTCAACCATCGAACCGTCTCAAGCCGCACCCAGCCGACCCCGACATGGCACTCGGCAGCTACATCGGATTATGACGAAATGGCCGTTCTATTCACGCACATGCAAACAGGAAATCTTACGGGAAGAGATCGGTGATCTCTTAAAGGGGCCATACACTGTTTTAACATGCATTAAAAACATGCTGTATTTATACCTCTGGCCACATGTGCTTTGATCGTGTTAGTACTAGTACGTGCTGTCTATGAAGGGTCAGAGAGCTCTCAGATTTCATCAAAAATATTTTAATTTGTGTTCCAAAAATGAACGAAGATCTTATGGGTCTGGAATGACATGAGGGTGAGTAAATGACATAATTTTTATTTTGGGGTGAACTATCCCTTTAAACGAAAGGCCCATTTCAGTTGCTGACAAAGTACACAGTACAAGCCTCTTCATTCTCCTTTTGAGGGTTGAGGAAGTTAAAGGGCTACTCTTCCCCAAAATGAAAGTTTGTATGAACCCATCTTACCCCATGTCGTTCCAAACCCATAAAAGACTCCATTCGTCCTTCGGACACCATTTAAGATATTTGGATGAAAACATGGGAGGCTTGCGACTGTCCCTAGACTGCCCAAAAAATAACAGTGTCAAGGTCCATAAAAGGTATGGAAAAGTCATCATCAGAATACTCCATTAGCCATCAAGAGTTGCAATAATAAGTTATATGAAACACTTTTTTGTAAGCAAAAACAACAAAAATAATGACTTTATTTATAATTCCTTGTCAACGGGTATCCTCTGTGTCTCTCTCTATCACCATATGCGCCGGAGAGCCAGTATTAAGGAGGGGGAAGGATCCAACTGGTTTTATTTCACAATCAAAACCTAAATACACGTAAGAAATATGGTTCTCGGATTACTGCTCTGCGCTTTGAGATCTTCTTTCTGTACTTTTTCTCTGATTTTCTAAGATTTTTACCCCTTCCGCAGATCAGCACAGTGCTCAACACACCAGATTGTTTGGCAAGCACTCAAAACATCCAACTACTTCGCGGACTGGAATTTATACTACAAAAGAAGACTGTGCCTACCACTGCCAGCAGCTTACAGTCGGGAGACGGGGGGAAAACAGACCTGCCTCCATTCAAACAGGAAGAGAGAAGAAAATGCTTCGACGTGTTGAATTTCTACGTTGCTGCATGAACTAGAGCCAAACTTCTCCAAAGGGATTGTGGTTCACAGCAACAAAGTTACTTGCTGGCCCTGTTCGCCAAACAACAGACCGGAACAACTCAAAGCAGCAGAAACCATCGGCCATAGAACCCTATCAGCATACACTCCAGTGTAGCCCCATGAATCGTTCTTAATCTCAATGTCGTTCGTTATACCAAGTGCACGAGGAACAAGCTGAAACTGATCGCCACACACTAATCGATGGGCCAACAAAACAGGGAGCGGAGACCCAAAGGAGCGAGAGACATCGAGAATTGGTCATGAGTATTTCATTAGCTCGCCGCGATAGCATCCTCTACCCCCAGATTCGACTATGACAAGATTTAGGACTACTGGTATTCTGCTGACCCCTCTATATACATCTTGAGAACAGATTGTGAAAGCAGTAATGAATGCCGGGGCTGTGAAAGGAATCCCAAAGAGTGATTAACACATGGATCGGATCAGCCAGCTGCTAACACCACTACTAACAGGCTTCAAGGTCGAGCAGACAGCTGCATTCAGCTCAGAGCACAGCCGCAGCCCAGGGGTATGCTGGGACTAAACTCTCTCACTCTTTTCCTGCAAGCCCGCAAATATCACTCAAAAACAGAGGGCCCCCAACCACCAAAAGCCTGTGGGCCCCTGCTCCTGTGAAATATCCTCTCCGACCACTGCCACAACGCCAGGGCCCAAACCCTCCATCTGCTGTAGGTGAACCAAAACAACTGATAGCAGCTCTCAGTGATATGTATTGGGTCCCCGCTACTAATAGCAGCAACATTCACAAAATGTTTACAGAACAAGCGGGAACCCAGTGTGCCTGTAGCTTTCTCGATTTCAGTTTTATCATGTGATAGAAAGTCTAAGGCCATTTTCAAGCTCAAGGGGCAAACTCATCTAATCTACGGCCTATTTATGCATCACACTAAGATTGAAGTAAAGACACAAAAGTACGCCATTAAGTTATGTTCTACATGAAACATGGTAGAAGACAGCTGCAGCGCAAACAGTCCTCATTGAAACAGCCCCTCCTAACTTTACTTCATGAGTGTTGCAGGACTGTTAGGAGAGGTGGAGGTGTCGCTGCCTCTATTAAAGAGTCTCTCAATGCAAGCAAATGTCATTTGGTCCTATTTTTCTTTTGATATATAGGGATTGTGCTGAACAGGTGCTCCAACGCATCGTTACATATCTACGGCCTCCAACTACTCTCCAGGCTTTGTTAAAGAGGTACCGAAATGTATCAATGATTTCCTCAGCGTTTGATGTTTGCTATTGCAGGGGATTTTAATATTCAATGATAATGCTAGAAACCAAAATTACAAAAGAAAGATAACGTTTTCTAAACAAATTTGAACTGATTCAGCATGGCATGGACCCACCACCACAAAGGGTGGGACGGTTGACAAAAAAAACCTAAGATTTACTCCTCAGTAGGGGTTATAAAAAATTTCAATCCATTGTTATTACGGGACGTAGCAGCCATCTGATCACTTTCTGTATTTCTCTTTCGTATCTTTATGACTCTCTGCTGAAGCCTACTCCTAAATGACAGCTTTCCTAACTCTTATAACTTGCCCACTTCAACGTCATAACGGAAGTGGGTTCCTTTAACGCTCAACACCAACTAGGGTGGCGGTAAGTAATGGGACGGCTATAGTCTGCTAACACCACGCATTTCTGCCGACTCTGTTGATATTCTCCGTGCATTCCTTAAAACTCAAAAAGTTAAGATGATAAAAAATATTGCTATGATATAATTTTTTGATCCAATAATCACGTTCAGTCAGAGCAATAAAGACAGACCGAAATCCAGTTTGGCGAAGATTCCCCAGCCGTGTCCGGACTAATGAAATAACGCCACAAATGCAGGAAAAGCCGAGCGGCGGATGTGGCGGAAGCCGAAACTGTTGAAAGTACCCTAAAGCTTCTAATAGAGACTGAGCTTCATGCTTATTTAATGGACGAAACTAGCCACACTTAGACGGACTGTCTTATTCAACCGTATAGACAGGAACTAAACTTAAACAACACTCGTACGATTTTTTAACACGGTTGAGAGGCGGACTGACAAACCCCCCACGTCCACGATTACCAGTGGAGCATGCGCTCAGCGTACCCAAATGCAATGCGTTTGTCTTCCCTTCCTTTGTCTGAGAAGGACTCCATATGCATCAGAACGGCAATTACCACTTCCTGCCAGTAATGCAGAGGTTCAGACAGATCTTGACGCAATATCAACAAGATACTATGTCTATTTTTGAAAGCAATTTGCATAGCAAATTTTTGGAAGAAAATAGTGTGCAAGCACCTAAAACTCGCCTCCAACACGCATAGCGATCATCTGCCACACTTTCCCACATACTCCGCTTTTTTGCAAAAGTGTGCTTCCAACTGTCTTTTAGAAAATCAGACTCTCTTATAAAGTGGGGTGAACGGCCTCACTTCTTTCTGGAACATCTTTCCAAACTCACCTGAAAGACGCGCAATGTTCTTAAGTAAAGAGCCCCTGTCGGCTGACACACCAGAGCCACCTTCATCTTGATACTACCCGCAAAAAAAAATAAAGTTCTGAGACAATTTACGACGATACCAATGTCCTAATCTTTCCTTTACTAGGCAAAATTATAGACAAGGTAGTTTTTTAATCAGCTGAACAAATACTTACACTCAAATGGATTACCTGGGCAACTTTTCAATCGTGGTTTCGAACTCATCATCACAGGCGCAGAGACAGCGCTGCATTAAGATAATAAATGAATTATTCGCTTAAATTCTGCATCTGGAAAAATGTCAGTGCTGGGAATTGGGCGAGATCTCAGTGCTCGCGTTTGACAGTGTCCGCTCCAGTAACATACTACTATAGAGGAACTGCGGAAGGGACTGTGTCAGGAGCAGTTTCTGGGATGGTACTTCTATATGGTTCAGGTCATACTTAGAAGGGAGATGTTCTATATCGCGGTCTAGGGGGGGGGGGGGGGGGGGATCGGCATAAGGGTCATAGAGTGGAAGTCCATTGACAGGTCGGAGGTCCCACAAGGTCGTCAATTCTGGCACCCCCGTGCTCTTGTTTAGACTGTAATAGGGCTCCCACTCAAGTCAAGATAACTGATAAGGAACCAAATTGCCCTTCACATCTATGGCCTTGATATACCCAGACCTTACCTAGCCCTTATACATATCGCCAACTGACTGACAGTCCCCATTGACTCTCCCATCTGCCAATGTATGATGAAATTACTATTTGAGCATGTGGCAGAAAACTTCACTTCAGTTTAACAAAGGAAAAAACCTGAAGCTGATTGCATTTTGGAAACAAAGATGAAGTTTTCGAGACAACGCACCCAGCTCGTAGACCAAGGTGAATGCCTTGACTCTTACTCAAGGACAAACCAACTCAAAATCAAGTAACAGGAATCGTGGCGTGATTTTGGAGAGCAGACTCTTGAGTTATCGCAGTAGTCCATGTCAAAGCGACGTAACTAAGATCAGCTGACTATCCATTAAACAACATTGCAAGAATAGATGTTTTGTTTCCAGTCAAGAATTGGAGAAATTGTTTATGCCTTTTCACAGCAGGGTAGACTACTGTAAGTGGTCTCCTCACCGGCCTTCAAAAGACCATTAGCAAGCTGCAGCTCATCAAGAACGCAGTCTGCAGGATCTGACTAAAACCAGAAAATTGAAGCATATAACACCAGTCTAGGCCTTACAGGCATTCAGTACATTAGGACTGATTTTAAAGTACTTTTACTGTTTATAAATCACTCAATGACCTAGGGACCAAAACTATATTGCAGATAGTTCACTGAATATAAACCTAACAGACCACTCAGATCATTGGGATCGAGTCAGTTAGAAAGACCAGGGTCACACACTAAAACAAGGGCAGTCCGCACTTTAGTTACTATGCCGCCCGCAGTTGGAATCAGCCTTCCAGAAGAGATCAATCGTGCTAAAAAACATTAGTCACATTTTAAATCTAGACTGCAAATCTCAATCTGTGTTAGCTGTGTAATTTTGGTGTTGAAATGAGCACGCTGTGTCGATGTCCGAATTGATTTGCACTGTATTTTACATATTCACTGTATTCTATGTAAGAAATCATTTTTCTATTTTTAACTGTTTTAGATTTCATTTTAAATAAGAAACTCTTTAAATTAATTTCCAAATGTTTTTAAAAGGTTGTTTGGTTGTATGTTTGTTATTATTTTTCCTTCATGATCTAGTGTTGACTTTCTTTTTTGTAAAGCACTTTGAATTTACCCTTGTGTTAACTCAACATGCCTATATAAATGACAACTTGGCCGTTTGCCTTGCCCAGAAAATAGGCATCATCCTTAGTGCGCGGATGACACAGAAGAGCATATACAGCATACAGTGATATGGAGAGGACACAGTGTTTTGCATGCGTTATTTGAGCATTTATTTTAGTTAAAGCAAAAAAAAGCCTCTACTGAGTCAACCTGTCAAAATTGTGAATTTGTCCCAGGCCACAGTAAGTATTTTGGTAAAGAGGTGGGGAAAGGGCAAGGTGGGTCCTCTCCAAAGCTAAAAGTATTGGCTATAAAAAGATTTTCCTCTTTTAACCAAAACATGGAGCTAATGTGTTTAAGAGCTCTGATTGATATGATAAAATGTTCTACATATTTTGAGTGGACCAGTCACTATTCAAAGGGCTTTTGACCATGTGAAATGCCAGCTGCAGTCTCGCAGCACCCAAGTTTGATCTGCCTTTTAAAATTCAGGTTGATGCAAGTCAGGTAGGAGCTAGTGCCTTTTTGTTATTGGATAAATTCGGAAAGGACCACCCTGTATTGTTTATTTTACTCAAAAATGTAATATACATCAGAGAAAGAAGCTTTAGCAATAGTCTGGGCACTCCAACATTTTGATGTCTGTATTGAAGAAGACACAGAGGTGTTGGTGTACTCAGATCATCATAATCTGATTTTTTTTTTCTTTTTTTTTTTCTTTAGATAGATATAAATTAATTTCTGACAGTCAATATGGATTAAGATCAAACAGTTAAACATCAATGGCATTAATGGATTGGTTGAAGAACTTACAAAAGCTAGAGATCATAAGCAGTTTGGAGTTGGAGTTTTAATTATTCTTAAAAACAGCTTTTGATACATTGATCATAATTTCTTAATTATTAAACTTTAATGGAATGGGATAAGGGGGTAGTACTGGACGGGTGAAAAACTTATTTAAGAAACAGTAAACAGTTTGTTAAGTTGGGGGAATATTCATCTTTGTGCTTGAGCATTGCTTGAGGCATCCCCCAGGGGTCAGTTCTTGGTCCAAAATTATTTGCTGCTTTATATCTTTATATGATATCTGCAAAGTATCAAAAAACAGTCAAATTAGTTTTATTTGCAGACTATATTTTTATTTATTTTTTTCTGGGGGGGGATTAATTTTAAAAGTAAATTAAAAAGGTGGTTTGATAGAAATAAATTATCATTAAATGTTAATAAAACAAAATGTATGTTATTTGGAAATATAGTAAAAAGAAAACACAAGTTCAGATACAGATAGATGGTACGGACATAGAAAGGGTAAATGAAAATAAACTTCTTGGGGTGATAATAGATGATAAATTAAGTTGGAAATCTTCACATAAACCATGTACATAATAAACTTTCTAGAAGTATTTCAGAATTTCAAGTATTTCAGTTTTAAGCATCTTTTTGGTTCATACAACATTAAGATGTTTTTGTATTTCTGTATGTGGAGTGAAATTGTGGAACAGACTAAGTCTAGTGCTCAATCAATGCCCACGTGTGACCCAGTTCCAAAAAGCAATATAAACATGTTTTTTCTTTTAGAATGTATATGGAGGAAGAATGGAATTGACTAGGTGGTCATACAGATTATTTAGTCATTGTTTATATTTAGCTTTTGTTTGTATATATAAATATTTGTAGGAAAGTGTAAAGAGTGTTTTAAGTTAAGATTGAGATGAAAGAATCATGAAGTTAATTTGATGATTATTGTTATTGATTATTATTATCAATGCGGAGTGGAGAAGGGGTAGGATTAAAAAAGCTTATTCTTCTTCCTACTCCTTTTCTGACATGTATAAGTTAAAAATGTATTGTATTTTGTTGTATTGTTTTTGTTTTGTTTATTAGTTTTTTATTGTATTTATTTTACAAAGTCTCAAATCAAATCTAATGGTGGGTTTTATTTTTGCAGCCTTATAACTTGAATATTAAACATATCAGGGGGGTTGATTGACAAATGCCTACTTTTGATGTGGTCTAATTATATTTGATTCCTATCTACTTTCCTTTGCTCTCTACCATTCTCTATAGCACCTTACATTGCTTTTAGGATCTGGGGATGAAGATCTACTTAGTGGAATGAATTAGTTTTACATTTACGTTTAGTCATTTTGCAGATGCTTTTATCCAAAGCGACTTACAATTGGGGGAGACATAAAGCGATTCTTCTTAGACAAACAGACACAGGAAGTGCTTGTAATACCAAGTGTTAGACATTGTTCAAATAAGTACAAGCTAGAAATAGATCTATTTTTAAAAAATAGGTTTCAAAATCATAGATCCAAAGTTTCTTTATGGATGTTATTCTTAACTTAAGGGTTTAGTATGTAATTAGAAGGTTTGATATCTTACTTGTGATTTTCATTAATTAATTCATTCAGTTGTTCGTTCATTCATTTTTTGTTATTTTTATTTATGTTTTTGTGTGTTATTTGCATTGTTTGGTTGATCATTTGCAGTTTGATGGTCTGTGCTATGCTGAGGGTCCTGCCGGCCTTGACACATTCCTTTGTTTATATATATACAGTGTGTGTGTGTGTGTGTGTGTGTGTGTGTGTGTGTGTGTGTGTGTGTGTGTGTGTGTGTGTGTGTTAATTAAAAGGGTCATGCCTCTGTTTTTTATTATGTACTGTTTTCTGAGGTCCACTAATAATGTTATCAAGATTGTTACATCAAAAAAAACATCATAATTTAGAAGTAATAGGCTATTTTCTATCCTGTGTTTAACCCCCCTCATCAGAGCACTCTGTTTGAACAGGCGTGGAGGATTGTAGACTCAGAAGTAAACTGCTGTGATTGGCTAATAGTAGTGTAGGTTTGACACAGAGCAGTTTGACAGCCTACGTCCTTCACAGATGGAGGCTGCAGTGATTTAGGTTAAAAACGCATAAATACTCATATCTAACAATCTGTTTAACAGGCAAAGCAATAGTGATCATGTTATAAAAACAGTTACACTTGTGTGATGTGACATTACTGTCAGATCCAATATAGTCAAACAGTATCGATCGTCTTTTAGTTTCAATCCTTCTGAAAATCCCACATCGAATTCTGCTTTGTTTGTAAACTAATCCGCAGTAATATGAAGTGAACAAAGGACCGAGTTGTTACTGACAAGTTCTGGATCTTCATTAAAAATAAAGTTCATTCACTCTTTCCTAATATTGGGATCAGAAGGAAGGCAATGGAAAGACTGTTTTTCCACAGTTTGGAACTGAACAGCATCTTGTTGTCTTCAGAGCATCTTTATCGGTTGGTTTCTGTGTAGACTTGCATTCGCCTCTCTCATTTACACTACATGCGTGAATCGGTGTGCGGGGCTAAACAAGCAGTGATGTAGAATCGGTGGGTGGCGTTAAACAGGCAGTGATGTTTTTTATGAATCTTTGCTTATCGCCTTTCCTAATAATGTGCTAGTTAGCCAGATTAGTTTACAGTCCGTTCATCACCCTACAGAAGAGAGGGGCGGGGTGAGCAGAGCTCATTAGCATTTAAAGCAACACAGACTAGAACTGTGTGGTGAAAACAGAGCTGATTTTGACAGGGTAAAAAGGGTGTTTTTTACACTACCATAGAGAAATGTTAACCAAAGTATGTTATAGACTTTTCATTAAGACCCTAAAGAATCATATCGACTTATGGAAAATGGGCATCTGATGACCCCTTTAAGAACTGACACGTCTGCTCTTCTTCTTTTTTTTTCTTTCTTTCTTTTTTTTTTTGCTACCAGCAAATTCCAGAAGAATAAATGACTGAAGTCTCACCCTACCTTTTTTTAGGAATATGTTGTTTCAAGTACAGCTTTTGCAATTTTAATGAATGGTCTTAAGATCTTTCAAATATGATTTTAGCTCACTTGCAGAAAACCACACAATCCAAATTCTTCCATCAAGAGAGATTTACATGTGAATTAGCTGAAGAAATATAAACGTATGCTTGAACTAAATCAGTCAAGTGACTCTAGTGACAAGATTTCAGATTATTTTCCAGGAGGCCAGCCAGAGAACTGAAATCATTCCTACTAGAGAGTTGCAGCTTGTCAAATATGGCACCGGTTTTTGTGGAATAAGATGACAGTTAGAAAATAAGCAACACAAGTAAGAAATGATCTCTGAATTGAGAGAACATTATAGCAATGCTAGTATATGCCTGACTAGGATGTATCTGTACACCTCCAGCTCTCCTAAGTGGCTGATATGAAAACTCTGTCCATCTGTCTCCAGCCATTGAGTTTATTTGAAAGGACTGTAGAGTAATGCATAAATAAAAGCCGACAGCAGAGTGCCTGTCTGATTTCATGGCTGCTAGTGTTTTCTGACAAGTGTGAATGTACTTGAGACAGGAAGCTTTGAAAGTCATGGAGACCATCTGTGCAATGAATGCACCACTCTTCTCAAGCACAAACAACATACAGCCAATACATATTCAGCAATGTGCTGCAAATATGTTTCTATGCAACACTGAACTTGACCCATCACAAAGACCATTTGCTATACCTTGAACTTAAAGCTCAGAGTCCCCGTCAGTACGTGATTCCAACTGTTTTAGAAAAGCACTTCAGTCACAGCAGTCTGAAATCACTCCTGAAATCCACTCAATAATCAGTATCAATGTATTCCACTGTCAGGAAGAAATTCACTAATTTGGCTCGGTCTCCACCTGTGCTGGTAATACAGGAATCTTTTGAGAAATTCAGGTAGCTTACAAGTGGACATTTATTTGAGTCATCAAATCACACGCATTCACAGCTACAGACAGTTTAATCTCTTAGTTCATCAGTGCTGCATGTACTAGGATTTTGGGCGAGACCGGAGCACCCAGAAGAAACCTACACCAACATGGTAAGAACATGCAAACACAGAACACCTGATTCAGTTGGGACTTGAACCAGGAGCCTCCCTGCTGTGAAGCAAAATATAAATACAAAAAATAAATACATGTGACAACAGCTAGTCAGTGCACTAATAAGTCTGCATGTTCTGCATGTTTCTGTGTGAATGCATGACGTGGTTTTGTCTACTACACAAACTCAAACACACGTGACACTTGCTGTGATTTCAGCATCTGCCATCTCACTATATGAACTACAGTATGAACTAAGTGTAGCAAAAATCATCCAATTTAGATTTAAAACAGAATACATAAAATGAAAATGTTTTTTAAAGGTGCATTAACACAGCTGTCAACTGTGATTGAATGGGGGAAAACTGGGCTAGTTTTCATTCCTTTTTGAGTAAGCTTTGGGTTGGAAATTTTTCTGGGATCTGTCAACCCAATAGAATACTGTATGTGTTGAGAAACCATGCATCAAAATAAAGTGTAAGCAGCTATTTAGCAGACAGCTTAATGACTCTAATGACTGCTAGCTGGCATGTAGATGCAAAGTTACTTATAGATTAGAAGCATTAGAAGCAGCAACAACAAACCAAGTAGGACACAGTGTTACGTTATGAAACCTTTTGCGTGCCTCATTTTACAATGTGGAACAACACATTAAGTGTGTCACTAAAATGCCACAATTTACAGATTTGTTGTTACTTCACACCCACTGTGCTATTTGCATTAAACTGACATATTAGCATCAGAAAGCCGCTTTGCATTCCAGGCACACTCACAGTCAACAAGGCGTGTAGAAAACAGCACAACCTCTCAGCTCTGTCCACTTTAAAATGAACAATAAAATGAACTAGAACAGTTATCTACTATTGAATGCCTCCAAAGAAGTAGTTCACCCCAAAATATTTATTTTGTATCATTTACTGACTTATGCCACTTCAAACTATATATATATATATATATATATATATATAATATATATATATATATCATATATATATATATATTATATATATATATATATATTATATACAGTCAACTATTTCATGTCCATGTATTTATTTTTTTTTTTTCTTTTTTCATAAAGCAGTTGGTCTTTACTGGGCCGGTGTGCATGTCAGCTGGGTTCAATGTTAGTTATCTGGGATCACTGGCTAGACAAAAATCAAGCGTGTTTTTGTATTAGGCTGGCTGACACGTCTTTGCTGCTTCAGATGAGTAGGTGAAACAGGTGTTGAACAGCACTAGCACAGTGTTTGCCATCCTGCTGGAGATCCCTCTCAAATCACCCGCCGAGTCTGATTTACAGCGTGTAATTTGAACCCTACATATTTGTGTGATATAATTTAATTCCCTCTCTCAGCGAGAAAATTGATTTGCAGCAAACATGAAGGAAAAAGACACCATTATTACAATGACATCATTACTGACTGAACACATCAACTCGTTCACTCATGTAATTAACCACAGCACATCTTAATGCCATGGTTGAGAAATCATTGGAGATAAATTTGAAGTACATAAAACTCACTCAGAGTAGATAAAACGTTAACTACTGCAATAAAGTCAGCCGTGCAATAATTTGAACTAAAGAAAAAACAAATAAATGACAATTTAATTTAATATGCAAATACTATACAATTTCAACATGTTGAAATTGTGCAGTCAGTCACAACACAGACCACCCTATACAGTGTTGATAAGTCACAGAATTAAGCTATTTTTACACTGTTTTTTATCCCATGGGTTTTGATGCTTATAGTCGCTGCAGAGGATGGAAAGATCGCTAAATGAAGGCTTATGACACATGAAAAAAATCCAACTGCAAACAAAATGAATATCACATGATAAATAATAGTTAAACAATTGCAGAAATTGTTCTAAGGTTTTATTTATTTATTTATTTATTTATTAAAAACATTTGAAGTTTTGTTTAATATTGTGAAGTCTAATCCTAAAAGTTGTCAACCTGATTTTCTCCAGCATCCCCAAACATCCATCAATGATTAGATAGCCTACTTCATGGAAAAGCTTTCAACAGACACTGCAAACCAAATCACGTTCCACAGAGTTCATCATCTTGGATCTCATTCAAACAAAACACCCGACCAATCATTGCTAAACTGGAACATTACTCATCAAAAGCATGGCAAAAAAAATTGGAAGGCACAAGCTACGGACTAAATGATCAATTTCGACGTGAAGTAAATAAATGTCGCAAAATTCTTTACACCATCATGAAAATACATAGACAGAACAACAAACGTGCAAATATTGTGGACAAACTCTGCATCCAAGGACAACTCTACCATGACTCCAACATCCCCCTATGGCTCTTTTAACTCACCTCATAAGATCAAATAATCATTGACTGCTAACATATATTTATATGACACACCCGCTGGATTTCCACCTGCCACAAAACTCATGCAATGAATGTCATGCTGTGTGTGTGTGTGTGTGTGTGTGTGTGTGTGTGTGTGTGTGTGTGTGTGTGTTCAACTAACAGCATTCTTTCTTCCTTTAAAGTAAATAGTACAGTAACACATTACTTTTTAGTGAGTTTTTTAGTTACTTTATCAAATAAGCAATGCCAGTAACGTCGTTTTCCCATTTATTGACCAACAGCTCTCCCGTCCCTAGTATTCCTCAAATTAATAAAAAATGTAACTAAGTTATGCATTTAGTTACTTTTTAAAGGAGTAATGGAATATTGCAATGCATTAGTTTTAAAAGCAACTTCCCCAACCATTGCTCTACACATTTTTGCATGTCTCTGATGAGATGATGATCTGAATTAGATGTGTTAAACAAGGAAGACAAAATGTGCAGAGCAGTGAGTCCCATAGGATTGAAGCTGAGAACTACTGGTTTAGAATACTAGAAAATATTTTCTGCTCCATTCTTTGATAGGAAGCCACAACAGATCAAAAGATAAAGGTATTTCAAACACAGGAGTAAAGCATATTATTACATGTCTTTTGTCGGACAACAGGTTTTATAAATGCTTCTCATACAAGTTTGGTAAAATGTATATATATATGTATAATGTGTATATATATAAATATATATTGTTCACAAATCTGTGTTAATGAGCACTTCTCCTTTGCCGAGATAATCCATCCACCTCACAGGTGTGGTATATCAAGATGCTGATTAGACAGCATGATTATTGCACAGGTGTGCCTTAGGCTGGCCACAATATGAGGCCACTCTAAAATGTGCAGTTTTACTGTATTGGGGGGTCCGGGGGGTCCAAAAACCAGTCAGAGTGACCACCATTTGCCTCACGCAGTGCAACACATCTCCTTCGCATAGAGTTGATCAGGTTGTTTGTTTGTGGCCTGTGAAATGTTGGTCCACTCCTCTTCGATGGCTGTGCGAAGTTGCTGGATATTGGCAGGAACTGGAACACGCTGTCGTATACGCTGATCCAGAGCATCCCAAACATGCTCAATGGGTGACAAGTCCAGTGAGTATGCTGGCCATGCAAGAACTGGGATGTTTTCAGCTTCCAGGAATTGTGTACAGATCCTTGCAACATGGGGCCGTGCATGCAACATGAGGTGATGGTCGTGGATGAATGGAACAACAATTGCCTCAGGATCTCGTCACGATATCTCATTCAAAATGCCATCAATAAAATGCACCTGTGTTCGTTGTCCATAACATACGCCTGCCCATACCATAACCACACCGCCACCATGGGCCACTCGATCCACAACGCTGACATCAGCAAACCGTTCACCCACATGACGCCATACACGCTGTCTGCCATCTGCCCTGTACAGTGAAACCGGGATTCATCCATGAAGAGAACACCTCTCCAAAGTGCCAGACACCATCGAATGTGAGCATTTGCCCACTCAAGTTGGTTACGAATATGAACTGCAGTCAGGTCGAGACCCTGATTAGAATGACGAGCATGCAGATGAGCTTCCCTGAGACGGTTTCTGCCAGTTTGTGCAGAAATTCTTTGGTTATCCAAACCGATTGTTGCAGCAGCTGTCCGGGTGGCTGGTCTCAGACGATCTTGGAGGTGAAGATGCCAGTTGGATGTACTGCCAAATTCTCTGAAACGTCTTTGGAGATGGCTTATGGTAGAGAAATTAACATTCAATTCACGGGCAACAGCTCTGGTGGACATTCCTGCAGTCAGCATGCCAATTGCACGCTCCCTCAAAACTTGCGACATCTGTGGCATCATGCTGTGTGATAAAACTGCACATTTTAGAGTGGCCTTATATTGTGGCCAGCCTAAGGCACACCTGTGCTATAATCATGCTGTCTAATCAGCATCTTAATATGCCACACCTGTGAGGTGGATGGATTATCTCTGCAAAGGAGAAGTGCTCACTAACACAGATTTAGACAGATTTGTGAACAATATTTGAGAAAAAAATAGACCTTTTATGTACATAGAAAAAGTCTTAGATCTTTGAGTACAGCTCATGAAAAATGGGGGCAAAAACAAAAGTGTTGCGTTTATAATTTTGTTCAGTGTATATATTTATAAATATATAGATGCATCTAAAAAAAATAGAATATTGTGAAAAGGTTTAAGTTTTTTTGTTTGTTTGTTTTTTCGCTTATTTCAAAAACTGAAACGTTCATATATTCTAGATTCACAATTCTAGATGTAAAGTAAAACATTTCAAAAGTGTTTTGTTTTAATTTTGATGATTAGAGCTTACAGCTCATGGAAATCAAAAATCCAGTATCTCAAAATATTAGAATATTTACATTTGAGTTTCATTAAATGACCATCCCTACAGTATAAATTCCGGGTACAGTCCGGGTAAGACTGCTGACTTGGCAATGGCCAGAAGATGATCACTGACACCCTCCACAAAGACGGTAAGTCAAAGAAGGTCATTACTGAAAGGACTGGCTGTTCACAGAGTGATCAGTTCAAAATCAAAAGCATAGACTGAGACTGGATAGGCAGACAGTTCAGTGATTGAAGCAGGATAGGCAGAGGATTCACACTCAGACCTATTAATAGAAACTGGACGGACAGATGGTTCAACTTCAGACTCACTGACTAAAACAGGACTGACAGAAAGTTCATCAGACATATTACATAAAATTGGACAGACAGATGGCTCAACATTAGACTTACTGACTGAAACTTAGATTACATAATGCAAAAAAACAAACAAACAATTACAAATGATGAATAGTCTGAACTTTAGATTGGGTATTGCAAAAACAGGAACAAATGGTTAATAAATGATTTGTAAAGATGAAAAAACAGAATTAATTCCATACATATACAACACTTTTTGCCATCAAAATGACTGCTCATAAAGGTACTAATGATTAGTAAATGTTTATAATCATTTACAAAATTGATGAATAGTTTCCACTTTAGATTGGGTACTGCAAAAACATTAACAAATAATTAATAAACGATTTAAGATGTGCAAATATTAGAAGTCTACACAACAAACAAAAAACAAATATAAAACATATAAAAACTACAAACATTAATTAATAAAAAAATAAAAAATAAAAATTAATAAATTGCTAAAAACTAAAAATTAAACTAAATAAGCTAAAAACTCACAACATAACGTTAAAATGAGCATTAGTTAATATGTGAACTTAAGTTTATGGCCTTTGTAAGAATTCAAACGTACATTAACATATAAACTATAATTTCTGTTAAAACCATTTGCAGATTTTAAAACACATTGAAAGTTTAATGATGTTTGTAAACATTAACTAATGATCTGATAAGCATTATATAATGTTTATTTTATTTCAAATATTTTTATTGTATTTTGAATTGTAAACAATTATAAACAATTAACAGGTCCCCATACAACAACCCCAACATACACAATAATAAGTGACAATAACAAAAAATAAATAAATAAATAAAAATAATTGATAAACTGACACATTACAGAGTTACAGAGCCTGTGAATCAGTTATGTCCCAGTGTTTCCAGCAAAAACTTGTAAATTAAAATAATCCAGAAATGGCTGCCAGACCGTATAAAATCTCTGGGTTGAACCCCTGATCGTGTGTTTCAACTTCTCAAGTTTCAAGTGTGCCATTACATCTTTAACCCAGCGCCTGTGTGTGGGAGGCAAATCTGACTTCACAATTACACATAATAAGATGTCTGGCCAATAGAGATGAAAACGCAATGGCGTCTGATTGTGCACCAGATATCGCCATCCCAGGAGGGGTCACACCAATTATTGTGATTTCAGGAGCAGGGCTTATCTCTCTATCACAAATGTAAGAAAAAGTGTCAAAAATTGAAGACCAAAACTGTATTAACTTTGGGCAAGCCCAGAACATTTGATAGAGGGTAGCCAGAGCCTGACGGTATCGGGAACAAGTCGGGTCGACATCTGGATATATCCTGGCAAGCTTACTCCTAGATAGATGAAGCCTGTGGAGCACCTTAAACTGAAGCAAACCACATCTGATACAAATCGAAGTTGAATGTATTCTCTTAATTGCACTTTGCCAGGAGATGTCCGACAATCCAAATCCTAGTTCCCCCTCCCATCCTGTCCTAATATGACTAAGTGACGGCGAGGCGATCATCTGAATATCCTCATATAATCTGCTCACTCCTCCTCTTTGATTTAGATCCCCCTCCAACCACTCTTCTATCCAATTATTTGACGAGAGTAACCTGTTGATACCTGAAATAATGCGAACTTGGGATATTATACTCATTTACTAGCTGCTCAAATGACATGAAAACACCATCCTTAAAAAGATCCAACACCTGTTTCAGACCACTCCTGAACCATGACTTAAATGCTGTATCCATGAGTGAGGGTGGAAAGAGTGCGTTGGCTGAGACTGGGAGAGAGGACATAGCCTGTCTATGTTTAAAGTGGGTCCTGAATTGGGACCATATTCGAAGTGAGCCACACACAATAAGATTATTTGTAAGATGCAGCTTACTGAGTGGCAATGGTGCACATACTAAAGAAGGTAGGGACACCGGATGAGCGGAATATTGTTCCATTTCAACCCAGTATATTAGTTTATGGCCTGCGGGGTAGCATACAGGATCCTTATCCACGAACAAAAAGCGAGTCCAAAACCAAACCTCCCCAGAGTTGCAAAAAGCAAAACCTCTGCTGTAGGTGGAGTTTCCGGGGAGTAAAGAATATTAAAAAGCCTTTGTATGTTGCCAAAAAGCTGCCGCCCAGTAATAAAACCAGTCTGATCTGGATGTATCACTGTATGCATGACAGAACTCAATCTACTAGCCAGAACCTTGGTCAAGATTTTGTAATCGCAGCAGAGTAGACTCACAGGCCGAAATGACTCACATTTCAGAGGGTCCTTTCCTTTCTTTAGAAGGACTGAAATAGTGGCCTGGGTCATTGTAGGAGGGAGAGTCTTGCGCTCCAATGCCTCGGTATATATGTTTTTTAAAAGAGGGGTTAGTTTAAATGATAATTTTTTTTTAAAATTCAATAGGGAAGCCATCTGGCCCCGGAGCTTTACCGCTCTTTATCTTTTTAATTGCCCGATCAATTTCGGCTGCTGACATGTTACTATCAAGATCTGCCCTGTCTTGTCGGCCTACGGTTGGAATCTCGAGACCATCGAAAAACTGAGCTAACTTAGTGCTATCACCATTTTCAGTGGCATAGAGGTCTTCATAAAATGTTCTAAATTGTTTATTTATGCTTTTTTGATCTGTGGTTATCCCTTCTGGAGTGTTAATCTCTGCTATAAATCCAACCTCTGCGGATTTCCTTAGCTGATGTCTTAGTAGTTTGCTGGCTCCTCGGCTACTCCACATGAGAGAGTATCGAATTCTGTTAGCAAACCCATTCTCTCTTTACAAAGAGCCGCAGATGGAGCTTCGGAATTTTTATGATCAACGTCCTCTATCAAAGAGATCAACTCATTAAGGCATGCTGACCGTCTTCTGTTCATGCTTACATTATAAGATATTATCTGACCACATAAATACGCTTTCATTGCCTCCCACAGGTTAGATTGGCTCATGTCTGGTGATTGGTTTGTTTCTAGAAAGAAGTCAATTTGGGCGGATAGGAAGTTAACAAAATCTTCATCAGACAAAAGACGTGGGTTAAGTCTCCAGTTGCGTTGTGGAGGCTCGTTATCTGGAAAGCAAAGCACCATTTTTACTGGGCTATGGTCAGAGATAATGATACTATCATATTCACTGGACCTCAGCAGGGGGAGGAGTTTCTTGTCCAGCAAAAAATAGTCTATCCTGGAATACGAATTATGCGCTGGAGAAAAGAAAGAAAACTGTCTAGAAACCAGATTTCTATATCTCCATGCATCAATCACCCCATACGCTTGGAGAAAAGCGTTAATGGTCTCTGCTGATTTACTAAGTGTTCTCGGTACGGCTCTTCGATTTGTACAACGGTCCATAGTGGGATCCAGTTTAAATCTCCCCCGAGAACCAATTGGTGACTGTTTAATTCCGGAAGGAGTGAGAAAAAGTCAGTGAAAAATTAGGCATTATCCCAGTTTGGCGCATAGACGCAGGCCAGTACTACTGGTAAACTAAATAAATGTCCTTGAACAATAATAAACCGACCATTTTTATCTTTGATTGTATTCGTCTGCACAAATTGCACTTCCCTGTGGGCGAGAATGGCCGCACCACAGCATTCAGCGTTACATTTGGAGTGAAAAATCTGGGAAAAGCCCCCTCTCTTGAGTCTGAAGTGATCCTTATCAAGCAGGTGTGTCTCAGTCAAGAATGCTATGTCTGTTTGCAGCTTTGATAAATGAGAAAACACCTTACTACGCTTTACTTGGTGCTTAAGCCCTTTGATATTCCAGTTCGTAAATTTAGTGTTTGCCTGCCCCAAACAACTAAATTTGGGGTCGCCATATTCTTGTATCTGAAATGGCCTGACAGCAGCCTGCCTAGAAACAACCTGATCATAAAGCCTTTTCACAAGTGACAGATCTCTGTTTAGACATTGTGCAATTAAAACCAATAATAAAAAACATTAAAACAACAACAAATACAAAAACACAAAATCAAACACATCATTCACAAAACCCCATTGCTGGCCTCTCCCCAAACGAAAGGCTGCATACTCCCCCAGTTGTACATTACTGCACAACATAAAGCTTACCTCGTGAGACGGAGTCCCACCAAAACTATATTAAATACAGAATAACATGTTGCAGCTAATCTTAACTGTAATCAAATAAAGTACACACTCAATAAATGTCCAATCTAGCACCTTATTTATATTCCACCTTATGTGAGTAACCTTAACCAACATAAACAAAATCTCTGAGCCAACCTATCATGCGTTAACAGGGCGCGACAATTCAAAAACAAAATCCAATACAAAATAAAATTTCTACTGTTGCATACTGGACACAATAGAACAACATTAACTTTCAATGGAGTTTCCAAACCATCCAGTCATGCCAACAAGGCCTTAGGCCAAAAAAAAAAAAAAAAAACAAAGAGGAACAGTGAAGCTCTAGGTTTAAGGAAATGTACATTTTAAATCAATCCATTATGTGTTATCAAGGCCAAATTGGCCCAAGCCAGAAAGTTTGTCGTGAATTTGAACCTTTGCTGACGGTCTTTAGCTGGTGATTGGATATATTAAAATCCCCTTTGCTTAAAAAGTCTTTATCATGATGTTAGTCCGGATAACATTAGCCAAACATACCTCTGTATACAAGATGTAAGAAACCACGGAAAGTACTGTACGTCAATCTGCGCTATCACATCTTCAGGTTGTGTGCTTCAGGTTTTCCATTATAAAATCCTTTGCCTGTTTTGGGTCTTTAAAGCTTGTGCGCACCCCATCTGACGTTGTTATCCTAAGCTCCGCTGGGTACCACAGGCCGTAGCGGATTCCCTCACAACTCCTTAACAAGCCCAGTACTTCATTGAACTCTGCCCGCTGCTTGGACACTGCCTGTGTGTAGTCTGGATGGATGCGGATCTTATCACCGTCCCCCATAGTCAGTTGTTTCATCTGCCCAGCTTTCCTCAGTATTTCCTCCTTCTCCTGATAATAATGGCATCTGATGACGAAACCTCTCGGCGGGTCACTGTTCCCCGGTCTCACACGTAGCGTACGGTGTGCCCAGTCCAATAAAGGGTGCTTTTCAAGACCGAGCGTCTCCTTCAGGCACTGAGATATAAAATCTGTCACACACTTCCCGTCCTTCCATCTTTCCTTTATCTCGGTAATACGCAGGTTATTGCGACGCGACCGTGCCTCCAAGTCCTCATTTCGTGCTTTCTAGGCTTCACTCTTGGTATTAGCATTATCATTGGCTAGTTTAATTTCTGCCCTAATCTGGTCAACCTGGTTCTGAATTTCAGCGGATTGTGCCTCTGCTTTGGTGAGCAATTCAGTCCTCAGCTCGGCGATTGCTAGGAGGATGGCCTCATGTCTGGGTCCGCGGTCAAGTGCAGCATTAGGTACAGCATCCGGTGTATCATTAGCCTCTGGGCTAGCCTTGGAGCTAACCCTAGTATCAGGTGTTTTTCGAGGGGTTTTTAGACATTTTCAGCAAGCGTAAGGTCAAAATGTCAAGCCTGGTATGACTTCTTGGCTTCAATAATGAGCGTGACTCAAGGTATTTACATTAAATTGCGGCTTCTATGTTTCTTAATAGTGTTGGCGAGTAGCTCAGTAAAAACACGTCCTCACATGGCACCGCTCAGACCGGAAGCCACATAACATAATGTTTGTTAATGATTTATTAATGAAGCTTTTAATCATTTGTAAGCATTGTATATATCTTTCTCACACACACACACACACACACACACACACACACACACGCACACACACACGCGCACACACACACACGCACACACATACGTACACATATACACACACACACACACACACACACACACACACACACATATATATATATATATATGCACAGTGTGTTTTGCAGTAAATACATTTTAGATTAGGGAACACATATTCATTATTAACTAAGAGTTTTCAGTTATAAGCTCCTAATTTGCTGCTTAACTTTGAAGTGTCAGCTTTGTGAACATATGTTGATTATGTATCTAGTCAGAAAGACTCATGAGCAGCAAACTTTTTATTTTGGGTATGTCATTTGTGTCTCCATGCTGAAAATGGGAGGTGACAGTAAAGGGGTTAATAGTTAATAAGTTAGTTGTTAAATTTACGTATGGGGTAGATTGAGGGATCCAAAATATGGTCATGCAGAATAAGGCATTGATATGTGCTTTGTAAGTACTAATAAACAGCCAATATGCTAGTAACATGAATGTTAATAAGCAACTAGTTAATAGTAAGAATAAGTCCTTAAAATAAAATTTTACATTTATGGAATATGGAAAAAATTTCATTTAGAAAAAAAATATATATATTATTTAGATTAATCATGCAGCTTTTTATTGAGGTTGGAGAATGTGTTTCCAGTGGCAGTCCAGCATCAAAACCTTAAATTTAATTCTGGCAGTATCTGGTAGCCAGTGGCGTGAGATCAGGAGAAGTGTGACATTGGCCCTCTATGGTTGATTGAAGACCGGATGCACCGCCACATTCTGGATCAGGTAAAGCAAATACCTGAACGACCATGGTTGGAAAAGCTAAGTAGGTCATCAAACACTATTCCCAGGTTACAGGTTAACAAATGATCCTGTGTATTTATGAGCTGACATTTCCCACCATGTATTCCTTTTATTATAACATTCTTATTTGCATATTTGCATATATAGAGATAAAAAATTTCACGTATAAATGACAACGTTTTTAAAATGATTTGCGTTTACACATCCGTGAAAACAGCCAAAAACACTGTACACCAGGCCAGCAGTGTGTGCTGTCACCCTGTTAGTAAACAGTACCTGTAGGGAAGTGACGATTATATGAGGTATATGATTCGTCTACGCTGTTGGTTGTAATATTGGTGAAGTAAATCCAATTGCTGAATGCTAGCAAACTCTTGAGCAGCAACAACAGTACCATGTACTCCGCCATTGTTGTGTATGTTTGTTCATGCTTGCCTTTAAAATCGGCACGCACTGCGAATGTCTACATACATAACACATACTATGCATGACGTCACCGTTTTCAAAGATTCACGTATTGGGTGTTTACACAGAAATGATAATGGTGGCGTATTCAAAACCTTGCACTTTGAAACCCGTTTTTCAAAAATATGTGTTTTCAGTCCCCAAAATGCTGTTGTTGTTTAAACAAACAGGCAAAATGCATTAAAAGTTTCCCATTTTTGGCTGAAATCATTGTCGTGTAAACGGCCCCTGAAGCTACAGTACTGCACCTGTGATGACCAAGTCAGAAAGGCGAATAGGAGCAATTACTTTATTTGTGACCAGGTCGCTGCTAAGCTCTTTTGCCATTTCCATGGTAACAGTAACTTGGTGAATCTCTTCTCAGAATTATGTTTAGTGAAGTTCTTCACCTGGAATTCAGCAATTAAGCTTTGCTTAACAATCATGTTTTCTGAAATTATAGGTCTGTCAAGACTTTCGTTTGAGGAAATTTAGTGATTTTTTTAGTTCCAAACCCTGACTGTCATCTTCCATATAAAATTCAACCATTCTTCTCATCTCCCTGTGAGCGCAGTGAACTTTCTTCAGTGGGAACTTACTCAGGCAGTGGATCTAAGAAGAGCAGGTAAGATAATTAAGACAAGACTCATACATTATTCATGGTTTTTTCTGTTACCCCTGTCATTGTGTTGCTGTGTGAGTCACTGCATGACTGACTCATGACAGTTAGATCTGCTTGCAAACAACCCCCCAAAACGCCAGAATCAGCTGTATAATTGTGTTAATTAGCAGTTTGACTAAAAGCACAAAAGAATAACAGGAGCGGTAAGAGCTGCTTACGACAGTAACAAATCATCATCCATGGGTTTTACACAATTATCTCATACAAGACTAGCATAACGAGCTGCAAGTGCCATTAGACTAAGAACACAAAATGAACATCTCTAAATGAATCAGGGACGCTAGCACATTCACTGCCAGACAGTTCTTGAAAAGGTCATTCCTTGTTAGCTTAAAATATATTGGTAAAAATAATGATAATGTCTGTTAATCATTCATACTTTTGTCTAGAGCAGAAGTGATTTAATAAAGCAATAAGCCATGACAAGCAATGTTTTTACTATGGGATTACTGTTCTTAATGATGAGAAGTGGAGTGACTTAAAACCTCCTTAACTGTAGTAAAATCACAGTATTGAATGGCTTTGAATGGTTTACTGCTTTCAAAAATAAAATAAAAAAATGGACCCAGCAGCAATATGCTAAAAGACACCTATAAATGTTCCATAAATATACGAATAGTAATGATTAGAATAGAATAGAATATGATTAGAAGCGCTAAAGCATTTGAAGTGTCACAAAATAAACGCATAATTTTTATCTGCTGGTGTGGATGTTAATAAAGGTATTGTTGTAAGTTACATTTATAGTTATATTTCTTTGTGTGAATAGGCTTTAACCATGTGCAGTTGAAGGTTGCCAGGCAGTGTACATCCTGGCTCTTTAATAAAGGTGTTTACTTATCTCCAAACTGGCTAATTAAATCAGAATTTAGAGTCATTTCCATGCTGTTTAAATGTCATTAGGCAGGTAAAAGATGACCATTTATCCAATAATTGATCAAATGAATCTATGCACAGAAGTGAAATAGCATAAACATGAAAACTATTTAAGGCTATTTAGTTCAAGCATTTTATGATAATGAAGTTTTAGAGGGGTTCTGTGACTGCTGGTCTGCAGACTTTAAATAAATAAAAATAAAAAGATGCTTTGCATGACAGGTTCAGCCATGTTTAGACCAGCTTCTGTTTGTCACCATAAAATTATTTCAAAAAATTAGGCAAAAGGTTACCAGCTTTTATCCAAAAAAAAAAAAAAAAAGAAAGAAAGAAAGAAAGAAAGAAAAAACAGCAGCAGGTTTGACATTTTGATAATACCTCTTTTTAAGTTTCAAAGGAATACAGCTGAGATGGGAGCTACATGGTGGGTAAATGGTGGCAAAATTTTGAAGGCTTGACTTAACTGGAAATAACATAGCCAAGAGAACAGATTATAGAAGAGCTACTATATAAAATTAAAAAATGACCAAATATACAATTGTTGTTCTGTTGTTCAATCTGGATTTAAACATCAAGAGCCATTATTACACTGGTACATGACTACAATTCTTATTATGATATAAAATTTCAAGTTATGAGTTTGAGTATTGACAGAATCTGTAAATTATGTATGAACTGTCCTTGGACCTTAGATAAATAGACCCTGCTTTAAAGAGCAAACAGAAATATAACTCGCAGGTTACGTGAGATCGAACATCCCAACGTTACCACTAAACTGGTCGATATCGCTTCTTGAATTATGACTCTAAAATTCAAGGACTGTACATGACACATGGCTTGGTTCTCAGGTTTTACTTTATTTGGCTAGAATGCATGCAGATACTGTATTAACCAACACAAACGACAGCAAATGACCACATTTTTGGAACCAAGGAAAAATAAACTTTCACATATAAAACACTGACTGATAAAGAACCTCACTAATCAGACTAGAATCAGTATTTAAATAATCTATATTATGTAACAGGAAATTAATGAGTGGTTGTTCAATGAGGTCATAAATATATTTCTACAAAAACTGCAGAGAAAGCGTTCTGAAGTAAAAAAATCCACTCATTTTCTTCATAGAGAAACAGATTTTTAACAATATCACATGAAAGTGTTTAAACAATAATGTAAATTACTGCACTACTCATAATCCAGAATAAACCCTCCATCAGAAAAAGCTTTAACAACATAGATTTGCAATTAAAAGGTCAGCATACCGAGCTACTCTCACAAAGCATCATGAATGTTGTTGAGTCTCCGAACACATGCTTAAATAA
Source organism: Cyprinus carpio (assembly GCF_018340385.1). Classification (NCBI taxonomy): domain Eukaryota; kingdom Metazoa; phylum Chordata; class Actinopteri; order Cypriniformes; family Cyprinidae; genus Cyprinus; species Cyprinus carpio. The sequence goes on along the minus strand of NC_056614.1, from coordinate 10,875,345 downwards.
TTGTATCTAAATATTTTACAAAGAAAAAATAAAATCGATATTTATAATCAATAACTGTAAGTCAGTAGTTCTATTGTACCATTGCTTTGTCATTCTCAAAGCTTTAAGGGATGAGTAGCTAATTCACTCGTGCAAAACAACTGAAATGATCATTTGTGCTGTATCATAAACACATATACATAAAAAGTATGAAAATGGCACATTTGACAAGGAAAAAAGGTGGTATTCATCTATAGAGTAATGCCCAGAAGCAGCATTATCAGTACTCTCTAATCATCTGTAATATGGGTCAGCTCGGCTCCCTTTCTACCTTCGGTGAGGTGGGGATTGATGTCTGTCTCGTCTGCGCTCTTCCTGGAGGTGTAGGTGGATTTCCAGCGGAGGAGAACGATCCTCTTGAAGTATTTGACGGTGTTGTTCTTTACACTGACGAAGCAGAACGTGTTGATCATGCTGTTGCTCATGGCGATGCACTCGATAATGTAGAACGCCACCAGAGAGTTCCTCTCGCGGGAGATGAGCGTGGGGTGGAAATCGCGCAGGATGGTGTAGCCGTAGTAAGGAGCCCAGCAGAGGATGTACGCTGTGAGAATGCCGATTAGCACCATGACCGTCTTCCTGCGGCAGCGCAGGCGTTTGCGGATCTGCTCAGTTTGGAAACCCGGCACGCTCTTGAACCAGAGCTCTCTGGAGATGCGCAAGTAGCACAGGGCCATGATGAACACAGGCCCCACAAACTCCACGGCGAAGATGAACAAGAAGTAAGAGCGGTAGTACAGCTGCTGGTCCACCGTCCAGATCTGGGCACAGAAGGTCTTGCTGTGGTTGGCTCCGTGGGGGACTTTGGTCGAGGAGGCGAAGTACGCAGAGGGAATGGAAATGAGCACCGGGACGATCCACACCCCTGTTATGAGGCAGTATGCAGTCTGGTGCTTCATTCTGGGCCTCAAGGGATGAGCGATGGCCATGTACCTAAACACAACAACGTTTAGTGGGATTACGTTCAAGTTCCATTCTCTACAAGACAATTTGCATAAAAACCTGCATTTTAAACAGTTCTGTCCGCACTGGTTTAGTGCTGCACCATGCACATTCTCCTTCAGTCATAGTCACTGTCATGATATGCGAGTTTAGATAATTATAGGTGTCATTGTTATATGCCCAGTAGTGGTGGTGGACAGTAATAGAGTATTTTTTTTCTTTTTACCAGGGCGAAACGAAACCAAATTTTATAGTTCCGAACAGAATTAAAAAAAAAAAAAAAAAAAAAAAAAAAGAAATGGCCATTAACCATTTAATAACGTTATTTAAATTGTTCCATTTATTATTTGAAATGTTCTGTCAACCAATCAGGAATTCAAGAAGTAGGGCATGCCATAGACAAAAATTATATATCAGCATTTTCTGGGATTTTATCAATAATGATCAATAATCAGACAATATTTTGCTGTGTATGTTGTGCTGCAGGACTGCCACGGACAACTGACTCTGTGTTGTGGTCAGTTCACAGCAGTGACAGAAATTAAATCAAATTAAAATGATTTTTACCCTTTATGGGCATTTTTACCTTTGTAAAGGCATTTTTCTAGAAGTGTGTCAAATTCTTACATTTAATCAATCAAGTCAATTACAATAATAAGATATTTGGGGCTGTTACCAAACAAATGAAATCATTATCAACAAAATTCATGCAATGCAGAGGAAACACAGAAGCTTCATCTGAAGTGTGATTTAGATGCATATACACACTGTTTAATGCAAGGCATGAATGTTTTAACCTGCAGTTACAAATTCATAAATAATGTTTTGATATTTTAATCTTACAATGTTGCATACAGATATTTAAAATAATTTCAAAATATATTAAAATGTACTTTAAAATGTGAAGTCACTAAGTGAGTCATTGCGATTGAACCGAATAATTTAGACGGATGATTCATTCAGGAACGAAAATGTTTTTCAGAGACGCAAAACTGTGGCTTTGTTTGGTACCATTTTTTGTTGAAGAAATAGAGCAATAAATTGGCAATATGGCGTCTAAAACGTAAGTTTCTAAATATTAACTTCTTGTTTATTGAACTGTTGTATAAAATCAATATCACATTTGTGATTTTTGCAGGGGAAAAATGTCACTCTTCATGTTATATTGATCAGCTATATGAAATTATATAAATCTATAAATTTTCTGCCCCCATATCTTGAATTTTGGGAGCATTCTAAATGCATTTTATTAGACTGAATCATGCAGTGAAAGAACACACTCTAAATGAGCATTCAGTCTAGTGTTAACTCCTCTTATAATCAATGAAGCTGTCCATACACTGTATGATAAATTCATCTCTAACTTACATCGTATGTACATCTGCACTTTGTTGCTTATGATGAGGGAATTCACAAGTTTCAGTCTGAACAAAACTCTGGGGTTTCAGCAATGACTAATCTGAAAGCCTCTGATTGGCTACAGCATTCCTAAGCTCAACAGAATCGTGTGTGATAGGTTATAATGAGCAAGGCTGTAAAAACGTGTGAAAATAAAATATGATGTAACATAAGCAGGTCTAAATTTAATACAGCAATGAAAACTTCATTTTAAGTATTAAAGTTTTATTGAAAATCCAGGGAACCCCCCCCACAAAAAAAATGTTATTTTTTGGAGTGTTATGGGGGGGTCCCTTAATGCTTATGGGAGGTCCGGGACCTCACCAGCACCCCCTCAATTCGAACACTGGTGCTGATATAGTTGATGTGAAGGATGATGTTGATGCAAGTGAAGTACAAAGCCTATTACATAATAAACAATATTTTAGCATCCAGATACGTCGCAAATATGGAAACATTTGGATTTGTACCAATCGAAGTAGGCATCAGTTTCTCCTTAAATTAATTTGTTTTTGGTTTGATGTTTTTATAGCCTAAATGCATAGTCTTAACTTTAGAGGATTTGTTGAGGAGAGAAGGAAATTAATAACAGTTTATCATAGATAGCCTATGTGTGTGTGTGTGTATATATATATATATATATATATATGTATATATATATATATATATATACAATATGGTGTTTATAATGTTTGTAAACATTTTGCTTTACCGGCATTTAAGCACATTATTTCTAATTGTAGCCTATCGTGAGCCTACACAACAATTTTTTTCTTCCTCTCAAAATGCAATTGTATACGAGTAGCATTTTTTTAACAATGCAGCAAACATTTTTAAATATCTTTAAAAATATTTAAGATCTAGGCCACCAGATCTCTTACTGTTTTTTTTTTTTTGTATCATTTTTGAGTAGAAAATGCTTTACTTTATTATTATTATAAGGCTATTATTATTATTGTTATTATTATAGGCAAAGAAAAAGTAAAAATAATAATAATAATAATAATAATGTTATTAACTGGTATTTTTTCTAGGCAAACCTGTCTCAGAATGATAATAATACAGAGGAACGCAGGAACAGAAATGTTAAAATATTGATTCTGCTCAGAGTGAACCGATTGGATTTTTTTTTTTTTTTTTTTTTTTTTCAAGCCTCAATCCTGCTTTTTATTAATATTTTTTTACTCCATTACATTTCATAACAACATTTCTATCATGACAACTCTCAGAAGATTTTAGCATGGTAATGGATATGACAATGTTAATGTATTGTTAATGTTATAACAGATCTGCTACGCTGCTGAATTGGTTATTGCTGTTGTTGTAGATTATTGCTGCTGCTGCTGCAAAGAAAGTACAGGAACTTGCTACTGCCGATGCATACACTGATATGGTGCTATGAGTATTTAAGACATACTGCTGCTGCACAAATAGCATATACCATATAATAACCCTTAGCAGATCTATACAGGTGGAGCTGGGGAGGTGGAGGATTTCAGAGGAACCAAGTCGGTGCCAAGTCGTTTAACACTGCGAATATCATCAATTTGCATTAACGACCCATCAGCCTGCACCATCATAACAGAACTTGGCATGTTGTTCCCAGCTATTTTGAACTTAAACATTCACAACCCCTTATAGAGACAGAAGAGTGATGTCTGATTCATGAGCTGATTCTTTCCAAAAAACCTGTTGGATTGGTCCTCAAATCACACTGAACGATTCAATTGCAAACAAGACTGATCTGATTCAGACATCATACATCATATTTAGATCCTTTGGTTTATCAAGCTGAAGAAATCACCATGCAAGTGTACATTTACACTTAATCATTTAGCAGACGCTTTTATCCAAAGCGACTTACAAATGAGGATAATAGAAGCCATCAGACCAACGAGAGAGCAACAGTATACAAGTGCTGTGTAGTACACATAACTAGTATTTTTTTTTTTTTTTTTTGAATAGAGTTAATTTTGCTAAGAGTGATGTCTGATTCATGAACAGACTGCAGCTGTTCTTGAGTCAATTCACTGATTCAATGATTTGGTCAAAACAGCCAAGAAGCGGGATATTGCTGGAGCTTGAATGTGTGTCTGACTGATGGCGTGAAGTGTAAGCTACTAATGGAGAATTTTAGTATTTATTGTTGTAAATAAACATCTGATTTAGGTCACGACTGTCAGTTGTTAGTGAAGTAAATGTAAAATGCAAATTATTAGGTAAAAGAACACAAATGAATGCCCATGCATCTTCCCTGCAGCCATAGAAGTGTCAAATGATATTAAACCAGTATGTTTGCAAAGAGTTTTTTCTTAAAACACTTAAGCATTTCCCCATAGTATCATTATAGCCACATTTATACAGATATTTGTTTTCCCTAATTTTTTAAAATACTATATTACACTATATTTTACTTGTTTGTACTTATCAGTAACTAAAATTAATATTTTAGTACACTAAAGTTTAATGTTTTAGTATATAATAAGTTTATGCAATGAAGTGAAAAGATCTATATTTGCAGATCTACACACTAATAGACAATAAATTACTAGTCTGTTGGTTAGAATAACTAATACACATGGTTCATCGATTTACTATTAATACTTAAGCACATTAAAATCCAGTACTTTTGTACCTTTACTCACATAAAATGGAAAACAAGTACTTTTACTGGAGAAACATTTTATTATGGTGTCTGTACTTTTACTCAGTTAATGTTAAATGATATTGTTGTTCCCCAGCCAAGGATATACATTACAGGATGAAGATGCCAGGATGCCAGTAAAATATGCCAACTTCAGGAATATATTTGAACATTGTGCCACCTTTGCACTGCACAGGCTCGTGTGAAAGTTAAAGTTCCCTAATACTTGAACACATTTCTTCTGCTGACGTTTCCCTCAGGAAATGCAAATCTGGTTCAGTGTGTTCCATTGGTCTTATTTAACGATTTCTATTAGTAGATCAGAAACTTCACATGTAAGCCATCCATGATTGAATTTTGCTTGATTATGGACTGTCAATTAGAGTCAAGTCAAATGGCGAGGCAGATTTAATTATAAATGGTCCTCACATGGCCATTATCAGAATTAAAAAAAGACTATGAATAATGTTCAAATGAACTGGGTCCTGTCAAAATGGAACTGTGTAAAATGACTTATTTATATGAAAGGGGAATATGCCAGGGGAAACTTTAAAAGCTTTAAAAAAAATAAATTCTTCTGATGTCTAACTGCTGTAGAAATAGTACAGGATCCGTAATGTACTCTTCATTCTCTTATTTTAGCAAAATTGTAGCTCTCAGGTACAGGATAAAAATGCATCATTAATTTTGTCAATATCTCCACATATTTTATTTCATTTCCAGCTTTTTGAGCAGGCTTATGTAAAGAGCACATAATTGTTGTTTCCTCTGGCCATATTTTATACCTTCATAGGGAAAGGATAAAGAAAGCCCACACAGAAACAGCATTTTAAACAGTTTCTTGAGTGCCCGAAGCATTATTAAAGAAATATTCCAAGCAGTCCTCCATATGTCACCATTAGCACTGTCTCCACATTCTGACATGGGTCGGGAGATTTTTTTGAATAAAACATAGTCAAGACTCAAAACTCTGAATGGATGAGATGTGTTTGAAACTAACAAAAACACAGTTGCAACCGCACATTTGATTTTAATAGAAAAGTTTGGTCACACTTTCTATGAAGCCTGTATTTATAATGTTTTATAAATGCATTCTCAAGACATTGATGCATACTTCCTTATAAAACACTTGTTTTCATGAATAGTCATAACAACAGTTATAGTAGTACATTAAGAAGGATCTAATTACTTATGTGTGGTTATCCCATTTAAGAGTTTGATGATTGTCAACCATTTAAGCCGTTGACAAAAGTTTGCATAGTAATTCTTTAAAAAATCTAGTTTTTTTGAGCCATACTCACAAGAAAAAAGGCATGGCTTTAGGGAAAACTAAAGCGAGTAAACCAAGCTTTACTGCCTTTATATTTATTCTCAAGTACAGCTCTGTATCTTTCACTTGTTTCCATTTGATTTGTTGCCAGTCAAGGATGATGCACAGCAGATGATTAAATCCTACCGAATAACTGGAAAGCTGGAAATATTTTCTCACAATCATCTGTTTGAGCAGTATGTGAAGTACTTTGTTCATGCATAATGCATGAATCTGAAAGCCAATGATATTACCCAGCCCCGGGCTTTATTTTTCCTTCCCACTGTCTAGCCTAGTGGGACTGAAGAATGACATCTAAATCACACCAACCTGTCAACGGCGATGGCCAGCAAGGCATTGGTGGACACATGGAGAGACACAGTCCTGAGGTAGTTGACGGAGGCACACAGCACTTTCCCATGATCCCAGGAGAGCTGCTTGACCACGTAATAATCCACCAAGAAAGGGCAGCAGACCACAGCCACTATGAAGTCGGAGATGGCCAGGTTGGCGATCAGCAGGTTGGTGAGGTTCCTGAGTTTCTTGTATCGAGCCAGAGTGGCTATGAAGAGGAAGTTGCCAAAGCCGCACACCAGCATGATGCAGACGAGCACGGCTCCGATGACGATGGTGGCCACGAAGTAGGCCAGGCCCTGCGTGGTGTCCGGCATCTCCTCTGCAGGAACGCCATAGTCCATGTCGTAGAAGTCTGTGTATGTGTCGTGAACGTCCAGAACGGGCACCAGGCCATGAGGGTTCACGAACACGGCCGCCAAGTGAGTGATGTTTGCGTCCTCCATGGCAGAGGATCGAGAGGAGCCGAAGAGCTCTGATGGGTGTCTGCTGTTGTAAGTGGCCAAATCTTTTTCTGGCAGTCAGTGGTCAAGATACAGGAATGTTCTTATCTTTTGAAATGATTTCAGATGTCATTTCCAGTAGAAGACGAGCCACACGTGAAACACAAAACATAAACACTGACATTACTGCATGATAATTGTGTTTAAATAATTCATGAAACATTGTGTTTAAATAGCAGTTCACTCAAAAATGAAACCGGTGTCACTGAAAAGGAGTCTTATTCAAGAGTAAATCTCTTCACAGAAGCCTTTGAATTAACTCATCAACTCACTGTAGCACTTCAGTAAATTATCAGTTAATAACTATGCTTTCTGTTTTTCACATTAAGCTACCGTGGCTTCAGAAGACTCAAAATATAGATTTTATAAAACTCCAGTGGTGCTTTTAGTTTCTTGAAAGTATCATTTCCCTTTCATTATAAATGCATGGAAAAGATCAACCATTTATTAATCACAGTTTTATCTTTTGTGTTTGAAAACAGAAAGTCATACAGCGTTTTGGAATGACATGAACATGAGTGAATAATCATAAATTGTTAATTTTGCACTGAACAGTTAAACAAATCTTGAAAAAAAGGTAAAAATATATACGTATATAAATAAATAAAATAAAATAAGGCAACAAAGCAATAAAATGATGCATCTTGGCAAAGCAAAAGCATTTTGGAGTGTAAAATGTGTCATTTTGAAAAATTGTACAATAGATTAAAAGAGTGTGATGCTTATTTCAAACAAGAAATAAATGTCATTTTAAATTATTAAACATTTTGCCGTCCTGGCACCACCACAATATGTAATATAGCCTATCAACATTTTCCTTTTATCTATACGAAATATGCATATATTTCAAACAAAACATTAAAAGGATATTCATACTGCCTCATGATACATCATGTAATGCTTTACATATGTAATCACAGTTATAATTTCATATCATATAAATGATGACTAGTATGATGCATTGTAACACATGATATAGTATGACGCTGTATGTCAATCATTATTTTATCATCATGCATTATTTGCTTTATATGGTGCATTTAGAAGAGCCTGTTATAAAGTACTGTAACTGTTCTTACAATTGTTGTTTTCTTCCAATTAAAAATCGATACTTATGTCTGCTGGCATTTCACTTAATTATATTAGAGGAGTTAATGCTGCAAACTGTTCATTCACTAATAGACATAAATAATTACAGACATTTTAAATATTAAACCGTTTGGGCTGTAACAGTTAAAACTAAGCATTTTATACTTTATCCCGCAAGATTCGCGTTGTCACCGCACCTTGAATATCACAATGACCCTGTGAAGTTTCCTCATGCCGTGTCGTGAATAAACTTACCGACTTGCAGGAGTTGAGAGCTGCGTGTCATCGTCGCTGGTGTGAGATGCTTCATCAGTCTCCTCTGTGTAATTCACATGAAGATGTGTGCATCTCGCCAGTCCTTCACACACATCAGCGTCTTCTCTCTCCCTCTTGTGGCAAATGTGAAAGTCTGATCATTGACGTCTTCAGTCCTCCAGGGTGTTTCCTCCACCTGTTCGCTGTGTCCAGCAAATGCCTCGAAATACATCACCTGCATGCAGTCCTCCAGCTCAGTTTGGCTTATGTCTTACAAATAAATAAAGGCAGAGGCTATTTGCACTAAGCGTAAATAGCGAAAGAGGTTAATTAGATGCTTTACACTAAGTGAAAATAGCATATTTTCTTAGCAATAGATTCTATTTACACTAAGTGCAGATAGCGATAGATTGTTTACACTTAAAATAGCAGGATTTTCTGCTATTTATACTACTTATTGCAAATAGTGGCAATTATCTGCACCTCAGTATTATAGTAAATTATGAAACAGTATATGCAGTAATAACGTATTGAGTGTAAATTATAATTTTTATTCAAATTATTAAATGGATGCCACAGTGACCCCACCCCCCACACCTTCCCGATACTTTATTTTCAACTTTTTGATTATTTCCTTCATTTTTATTGAAAATAAATGCCTTTCCGATATGATATGCGATTTGAAAAGGAGGGGGAAAAAAGTTTGGTAAAAGGATTCGAACTCGGGTCGGTCGCATCAAAAACGCTACTCTACACGCTTTACCATCTACTCCACCGAAGCTGACATCGAACAGCTGTTTTTTATATTCTTGACTATCCCTATAACACGTTTATGGCTGCAGCTAGTGTAAATAGACAGGCTATTTGCATTTAGTGTAAATAGCCACTCCGTTATTGATTTGTGGCGCTCTCAATATCAAAACTGACCAAAAGGCTTCGTTGAATAAACATGAGCAGTGTTTGTGAGCTCAGCGCTGCTTTGTATACAGCAGTTACTGGGGAAACCTGTTTCTCCCGCTTTAAAGCACTGTCAGAGAACGAATTTGCATTTTCAGTAAGTCTGATTTACGCAGCAAACATATTTTGCTTGTTATCAAAAATAAATTGCTCTAGAGGGACTACTTAGCTGTTGTTATTGACTCTATTTGGAAGTCTACCGGAAGTTAAGTTAGGGCCACAAATGCACGCATATGCGCAGTAATGTTTGTCAAACATTCCACAAACTGAAACTTTCCAAATCTTACATAAAATACACTCTGTGTGTAAAACAACTAATTAAGTTTGTTCTGTGTGTCTTCTTTTCCTCAAGTCTCTGCTTCACGCTGAAGTGACACCTTAGATTGCAGCATCTGTAGAAACAAAACATAGTATTATAGTACAAAAACTACAAAAGCCAAGCCCTATCTTTGTGTGGTGGAAACTTCAGTGTTTCTGATATTAAGTCCTCATTTTTCAGCACCTTGGTGAGTGTTTGACGACAGGCATCTTAAAATCCAGTTAAGATACACAAAACCCAAACGTGTTGCTGTTACTTACAATAAATTAGGACTAAGCATACAGTATGTACAATACACTGCTGACTTCCTCAATACCTTAAGTCCTTGGCCTAGCTTTTGCTCTGAAAATAGAGTAAGCGACTTACTATTAAATACTTGGAATAAGAAACAATGAGAAACAACTCATGGATTATGACATTACATATTTCCAGATCCTGGAAATTCTTCTTTCACTTGTGGCCTTTAAGACTATATTGGGCCCACAGAGCATTCGTCACGAGTTTTCTAAGCAGTCTTCTGACCGACTCTCCAGGCGTGTTGCCTCCCACGGGGCTCAGCCAATCGATCTGAAAATAAATGTAATGCTATATTATGCTGCACAGCCCACTACACCACCTCACCAAAGACCACACACACCTGGAGTTACAACAATGCATATGACACCGTGTTCCAAGAGCAAACTCTAACAACCTTGAAGTACTAACCACTCTTTTTGTAGGCTGGATCTTTCGACAGTGCACACATTTTCCAGTTCCTTTGGTGTGTTACAGAACTTTTCGAGAATTGCTCGTCCTTCGGGTTGTTCAGAACATGTTAGTCCTTAGAAGGCGTTCAATGTCTTGGTGACTCTCATCGACTTGATTGAGTCGAAGGAGTACAGCCCACTCAAACTTTGATGACTCTGATACCGTACATTCCATTAAATCTCATAGACAACACATAAAATCACTCTGTTGATGTAATGAATGCCATACTGTTTTTTTTTCTTTTCTTTTCATTTGGTGTATACCTTGACTTGCCACTGATGTCCTCTCTGTGCTGTGGTCTTCAGATGGCGTGCTCATGCAAAACTCTACTTTACACCAGTACATTTTAATTATGCAGGCTTAATAGGTTAGATTACTGTCACTATCTTGTTGAGTTGTGACCAATGGCTCATTGTCAGTTGTGCTTTGAATTAGATTTCCTGATAAACCCAAGGCATCATTTAGAAAATACAAATGCACATGCAAGTTAGACATGTGTCACGCCCTTGGACTGCCCCATGTTCGTGTCTTGTGATGTGCTCCCCATGACCCAGTTTTTCCCGTGTTTGATTGTCTTCATTGTTTCCAGGTGTTCCGTGTTTAGTTCCAGTTATTTAGGCATGTGTTTTCCTGTGTCTAGCGTCCAGTCTTAAACGTCTACTCAGTGTCCTATGTGTGTGTTTCCCCAGTTTTGTTTCATTAAAGACTCTTCTATGATTCTATGATTCTCCTCGCTCTTTCATCAGTCTCCTCTGTGTAATTCACATGAAGATGTGTGCATCTCGTCAGTCCTTCACACACATCAGCGTCTTCTCTCTCCCTCTTGTGGCAAATGTGAAAGTCTGATCATTGACGTCTTCAGTCCTCCAGCGTGATTCCTCCACCTGTTCGCTGTGTCCAGCAAATGCCTCGAAATACATCACCTGCATGCAGTCCTCCAATTAAAAGCTCAGTTTGGCTTATGCCTTACAAATAAATAAATACATTTTGAAAATTGTGTACAAATTGTCTTTTATCTGTCTACCTTTTACCAAGGATAAGTGCACTGTAACAGAGTACATCTAATGAAAACAAAAGCATAACTGATATCATACTTTACTTTCACATTTTAACATTCCAAATAGTACATAAAATATACTCAGTGTGTAAAACAACTAATTAAGTGTGTTCTGCATGTCTTCTTTTCCACAAGTCTCTGCTTCACGCTGAAGTGACACCTTAGATTGCAGCATCTATAGAAACAAAACATAGTATTAGTATACAGTATGCTCTGTATTAAATGCTCTGTAAACAACATGACCCATTGGAACACTATGCCGAGAGCTGTTTTTTTATGCTTACCATGGTCATGACTCTCTACCACTGCCTTCAACCTGTTGCTGATGTTTATGGCAGGACGCCTCAAGGAGAAGCCTATTTTAAGCAATGCAAAAACATTAATGAAAAATAATAACAGTTACAGTACTGCTGATTGTGTAGGCTGCATTTTATTTCTAACATATATATTCTTGTGTTTACTAAATCATACTCTAGACCAGGGGTGGCCAACCCTGCTCCTGGCGATCGACTGTCCTACAAAGTTCAGCTCCAACCCTAATCAAACACACCTGAAGCAACTAATTAAGGTCTTCAGGCTCACTTAAAAATTAAAGGCAGGTGTGTTTGATTAGGGTTGAAGCTAAACAATGCAGGACAGTCGATCGCCAGGAGCAGGGTTGGGCACCCCTGCTCTAGACCTTTGGCATTGGTCATGCCATGCTCTACCAGCTGAGCTACAAGAATGTACTAGAATGTTCTTCCTTTAGCTTCAAGGTATTATTTCCCAATTTATAATTAAAAGACTGACTTGTCTCCACTGTGTTGAGCACTGCAAAATATTTTGCAGATGGAATAACTAGAAAAGTTTTTGAAGAAGCATGATGGCAAATCTCCACTATGTTTTTATCAGTCCTCTGCTGGGAACCTAGACGATGTAACCTGCCTATTCAATATTTTTCTAATACTTAAATGTTTGAAGGAAGAAAGGCTGTGACAAACCAATCAGTCCTTGTGAGACTAAACAGTGAACAGTCAGAGCCACTTCAATCAGTGCTTCTGACATTAAACTGAAGTAGGCAAACAGCGGCTATTGTCATGCTTCTCATCTTAGTTTGTGCTAAACACCTCAGCTCAAAGCCCAGCGCCATGTGTGAGGCAGCAGTCAGTCCACCAGCCGCTGAGACCGTGGACTGTCTAATGGCCAGAGGGACTGAAGATGTTCTTCCTGGTAATGAAGAAATGATCTGTGAATATCACTGCCACATCATTCTTTCATTATCTCGTTTACACTATTAGAGAGCAGCCAATTGCTGTTTCTGGAGCCGTCTCGGCTCCCTGGTGGTAGAGGCAAATTCTGTTGATGCATTTTTTTATTAAGATGTCTGGATATTTGGTCTAGGAAGACTGAGATATATGTGAAGCCACTGATTCATTAAAAAGACAAAATAGGCAGCAGGATAAACCATATATTCTATTTATTTCAGTCAATCAATCAATAAAGAGAAATTAATTTAATTAATGTCTGAATATGTTCCCCATTGGAAATTGTGAGGTTTTGCTCATAACAATTCCACACATGCTAGCATAACAAAACCTACGGTATTTACTAGTTGCCATGTCAACACTATAAAGTGAAAAAAGTGATCGCTTAATATTTATTTAACCATAGCAAAAGCAAATTTCTGGCTGAAGTAAATTTTTTTATCTGATTTGAATTCCAGTAGCACAGATGGGGAACGTTGTGACAATGTACCCCACTATTATTAAACTATGATATCACATTAGCAATGTAGACTAATTACTAATGAATTTTATTGACAAACCATGAGAAACAGGAGAATAAAGACTGAGAGTAAATGTTCAGAACTAATTATTTCAAGAAATGTAAAGCATTTTGGCTGATTAATTATTCTCCTGTTCTGTGAGAGCTTTGTTTTTTACTGAAATGTCTGAATGCATTTCTTCATCTGTTTCAAAAATACAACAGCAACAAATATTAAAACAAAAATCTAACTTTTAACTCAACACATTTCAGTAGCATTTCTCTCTCTCTCTCTTTTCTTGTAAATGTCAGGCCAAATCATTGATTTGTCAAGTTCTTGAATTTGACATATTAGGGGTGCTCCATTTTCATGGCATAAAAAAAAAAAAACTTTACTTGAAAATGTGATCCGTTAAATATAACAGAATACAATGAGCATGTTAGTTTTAATTAGAGACCAAACTATAGTGAGCTTTTACATGAAAAATTAGTCACTGTGATGGCCCAGCTCTAATGTGCTGGGTCTGCCACTTTCTCCCTTTGTTAGTATGGTATTTTGTGGCTGGTTTTGGTTTGTTTCTGTTCTGGTTTGCAGGAGGAGCTATGGGGTTGTACCAAGGTGGCTAATTGATGGCCTAATTGGAGGCTGGATAAAATCAGAGCTCTCCAGCTGGCTGGGGCTGGAGGACTGCATTCGCGAGTAGACTCTCAGCAGGGCTGTTGGCAGCCCTGCTTCTTTACCTTTTTGCACTACACCTTCACTATGTTGATTTACCCAACATTTTTGATTTGTCTTACATGTACTGACTTTATGAATATTTTAGTTAATAAATATACTTTTGTTTAAAATATACTTCGGTGTGGTCTCCCCTTTATGTCGTGTTCACTGTGAGCCAAGTGGCTACGACAGTCACGTAGTCAAGTCAAGCTTCAAAACCTTTACAGATCTTTTGTTTTGAAACAGGGGTTTGGAGGTTGTATCAAAGTCATGTGATTTCAGCAAACAAGGCTTTTTTTATGTAACACTGCTGCCACTAGGGGATGTTGATCTCAAAGAGAACTGATGAACCAGTGTCTACTGTGGTTTAACTGATCTCAGGTCTATTCATGATCAGTGCTCACCTCAGGATGGCTACTTAACCACCAGATGTGAAATCTCACCACATTGTACTTTAAACCAAACATGACAAGGCCAGATTGTGGGTTTGGTGGGAAAAGAAATTGATAATTTGCTATTTGAAATATATATAGAAATGAGTGGAGTAATGATTCCATTTTGAGAACTTGGAAAACAACTTAGTGTATGGTTTGTGATCAGCAGGTGACATGCCACGATAACACCTCATCAATGCTGCGACACATGCACTCCAAGCACCTTCATGTATCTGACGGTTGTCAAAATCTGGTGTACTGTACTTAAACCAGGTATGTATAACATCATCTGGCCCTCTCAGTGCCAAAAGTGAAGAGAAAACAACAGCAACAAGACATCAAAGCCTAAAAAACTTTGTTATATTAGTTGTTCCCAACCACGTTCCTGGAGGCCCCCCAACACTGCAGGTTTTCCATGCCTTCTTAATCAAACACACCTGATTCAGATCATCAGCTCATTAGTAGAGACTCAAAAACACGGCAGTATCTCAAAAACGCTTCAGTAAAATGGTTTCGTATGAGGTGTGCATATAGTATGGGATGCCCCGTATAAGAACTGACCATTCATTTAATCTACTTATTAGAAATGGGGTCTTTATAGCCCTTTATAGTGTAATAATGTGTCATATTTGAAAACGCTGCAGTAAAATCTTTTTATAGGATGTCTGCATATAGTATAAGACGCACTGTATAAGAATTAACAATTAGCTTTTTCTACCTATTAGAAATGGTGTCTTTATAGGCCTCTGAAATAGAGTAATGTCCCATATCTAAAAAATGCTGCAGTAAAATGGTTTAATATTAGATATGTATATAGTATGGGACATTCTGTATAAGAATTATCCATTAGCTTTTTCTACGTATTAGAAATGGGATCTTTATAGCCCTCTAAAATATAATAATGCTGCAGTAAAATGGTTTGATATGAGGTCTGCATGTAGTATGGAACTAACTGACCATTTATTCATTCTACTAATTAGAACTGGGATCCTTATAGCCCTCTAAATCGAATAATCTCTTTTTCTATGAATCCTGCTATGATTTGAAAGGTCAAAAAATATAGTAACACACAACCGTCAAAACACCAATAAATAACATGCATATTGAAGCTGAAGTACAAAAAAGTAATCTAGAAATGTCTTGTTATATTACATCTCAATTCCGGGTGTCTAAATCAAAAGCGTTCTTGAAAGCGCATTCTTTCTTGGCACTTTTCCACTGCATGGTACAGCCCGGTACAGCTAGGTACGGTTCACTTTTGGGGGGTTTTCCACTAGGTACAGTACCTGGTACCTGGTACCTGGTACTGTTTTTAGTACCACCTCGGTTGAAGTTCCAAGTGAACCGTACTGTTACCAAAACGTGACGCGTAAACTCTGCTGATCACTGATTGGCCGGAGAGAATCGCCACTGAACTTGCGACACAAACACAAAAGAAACAGTGATGCTAGAAAGTTCTTAATTATTGGAAACATGCTTTATTTTATTGAGGAAGGAGTTAATATCAAATTAAAATACTTAAAATCATTGTTTGAAATTGTATTATATAACATTTGCAGTATTTCAGATGTGTTGTTTTAAAGCTAAACTACATGGAGTAAAAAATAAAAAATACAAAATAAATACTATTCTAAAATAAAATAAGTACACCCCAAAAAATATTATTTCAAAAAAATTCGCATACTATCCATCCTAAATAGTATTCGAAAATAGAATTAGTATGTCCCAAATCATAGTATGTTTAAAAAAGTATGCCAAAGATTCCCGCATGGTCTACTACTTCTGGTTAGAATTCGAAGTGCAGATAGATTCACACTCCCCTTGTCCAAATACCCACACTTGCGCTCTTGGCCACTTGAGAGCATGTGCGTGTGACAGGAAGTAAGTGCGCAAGACTGTCCCAGGTCATAAAAAGGCCAAAGCGCAGTGCCCTTAACACACACTAAATCTACACTCCTGAGCACTATTCAAGGCTTAGTGTATCCCATCATGCATTATGTTCTGGAAATAAATCGTGAACTTTTTCCAGGATCACACGAGAGGTCACGGAAACCTTTCCAATGTAAGTTAAATATTTTTAATAATAAGATATTACATATAAATTGGTAGTAAAAAAAAGTGCTACACGTTTTATTGCTGCAAAGATTAGTATATTTATTTTGTACAACATTTGCAACTGCTTTTTATCAATTAATTACGGTGACGTCACTTCCTGTTTGTTGCTGTCGTATGCCTCTAGTTTGAGCTCCGACATGTTATTTCTCTATCGTCTATTTTTTATTGTTGAAATCTATTTTATACACCATCATTTTCATTTCTATAACGTGTGAATATATCCTCTATGGTATTCTACAACAAAAACAATCAGAGCGCCTTGTTATCACTAGTTTTTATTTTGATTTCCCGAGTCCGCTAGTAGCTTATAGCCCATTAGCATCACCAGCGTGGTTGTCGCTAAACCCGCGTGCATCGCTAATACTCTGTTCACACACATTACAATTGCTTTACTCACTGTTACTTGCTTTAATGGCGGATGTTTGTCTACCTTTGAGTGCAGGTGACGACACATGGAGGCCTTTGAGAAGCAGATTCGGGTCCACGAGCAAAGGCAGGCCCAGCTGAGAGAGCGGAGAGCCGTGCTGGAAACCTCCCGGGCTGACCCTCACAAGTCCAGGGTAAGTATGCAGTGCGCTACTAACAGTCCCACCACCTCCACCCCGTGTGTTTCTCTGCACAGGCCCGGTGCACCCAGGAAGCGATCTGCCCAGATGTCCTTCACTCCGGCGCTGGGACACCACGGACCCTGGGTGCATCCGCAGCGGAGTACGCGAGCCAGGCCTTGGGCGATGACTTCTCCCCCTCCGGTCTCCCCTCCGCGAGACGGAACGCGACGCTGTGATCGTCGGAGACTCCATCGTCCGACACGTCCGTGAGCCGAAGGTAAAGTGCACACTCACTGTCTCCCTGGTGCTCGTGTTCTCGATGTTTCTGCGCAGATACCCGCGATCCTGAAGGCCGACGAGAGCCCCAGAGCGGTTGTGCTTCTCGCCGTGGTTAACGACACCACGCAGCGGCAGACGGAGACGCTGAAGAAGGCCTTTAGGAGCCTGATCGAGACGGTTCGCAGCACGACGCCCGCGGCGACGATCATCGTGTCAGGACCACTGCCCACGTATCGACGAGGACACGAAAGGTTCAGTAGACTTTTTGCTCTAAATGAATGGTTATTGTCATGGTGTAAAGAACAGAAACTGCTCTTTGTTAATAATTGGAATCTTTTCTGGGAGCGTCCTAGGGTTTTTCGCGCTGATGGCCTGCACCCCAGCAGAGTCGGAGCGGATCTCCTCTGGGACAACATCTCCAGGACTCTACGCTCCATATGACTAGTAAGCCAATTCTCAAATAACTGCTATGATGGCTTTTGTTCTACCCGCTTAAATGTTAGAAGTACTTGCGCTGTCCAATCTATTAAAACTGTGTCTGTTCCCCGAATAATGAGGTCAAAATATACATTTAATGTAGGATCTAGAAAAAATCTTATCATGATTAAACCAGAAAAACGTAAAATAAATGAACAAAAACAATTTTTAAAGTTTGGGCTCATAAACATTAGATCACTCACACCCACAGCAGTTATTGTAAATCAGGGATAGGCAACTTCGGTCCTGGAGGGCCACTGTCCTGCAGAGTTTAGCTCCACCCCTAATTAAACACACCTGAACAAGGCAATCAGTGTTTTCGGGATTACTAGATAGATACAGGCAGGTGAGTTTTTATGAGGGCTGAAGCTAAACTCTGCAGGATAGTGGCCCTCCAGGACCGGAGTTGCCTATCCCTGTTGTAAATGAAATGATCACAGATAATAGTTTTGATGTACTCTGCTTGACTGAAACCTGGCTAAAACCAAATGATTATATTGGTCTAAATGAGTCTACTCCACCAAACTACTGTTATAAACATGAGCCCCCGTCAGACTGGTCATGGGGGAGGTGTTGCAACAATATATAGTGATATTCTCAATGTTACCCAGAAAACAGGATACAGATTTAAATCATTTGAAATACTTATGCTTAATGTTACACTGTCATAAGAAATCTATTGTATCTCTTTCTCTGGCTACTGTGTATAGACCACCAGGGCCATATACAGAATTCCTAAAAGAATTTGGAGATTTCCTCTCAGACCTGTTGGTTACTGCTGATAAAGCGCTAATTTTCTGAGACTTTAACATTCACGTTGATAATACAAATGATGCATTAGGACTTGCGTTTACTGACTTATTAAACTGTTTTGGAGTAAAGCAAAATGTCACTGGGCCCACTCATCGTTTTAATCATACGCTAGATTTAATTATATCGCATGGAATCGATCTTACTGACATAGATATCGTACCTCAAAGTGATGATGTTACTGACCATTTCCTTGTATCGTGCATTCTGTATATTGATGATAATAACTATATAGCTTCGCGTTATCGTCCGGGCAGAACTATTGCTCCAGCCACCAAAGACAGATTCACAAATATCCTGCCTGATTTATCTCAACTGCTCTGTGTACCCATAAATACACATGAACTAGACAAAATGACTGGCAACATGGGCACTATCTTCTCTAATACATTAGAAGCTGTTGCCCCCATCAAATTGAAAAAGGTTAGAGAAAAAACGTACTGTGCCATGGTACAACAGTAATACCCACTCTCTCAAGAAAGAAACTCGTAGTCCTGAGCGCAAATGGAGAAAAACTAACTTGGAAGTTTTTAAAATTGCGTGGAAAAACAGTATGTCCAGCTATAGACAGGCTCTAAAAACTGCCAGGGCCAAGCATATCCACAAACTCATAGAAAACAACCAAAACAATCCAAGGTTTTTATTTAGCACAATGGCTAGATTAACAAATAACCAGATGCCACCCGATCTAAATATTCCCTCACAGTTAAATAGTAATGACTTTATGAATTTCTTCACTGATAAAATAGATAACATCAGAAATACAATAACAAATGTAGATTCTACAGCATCTAATACTTTAGTTTTATTCATCGCACCCAAAGATAAACTGCAGTGCTTTACAACTATAGGACAGGAAGAGCTAAATAAACTTATCACTGCGTCTAAACCAACAACATGTTTATTAGATCCTGTACCCACTAAATTACTGAAAAAGTTGTTACCTGTAGCAGAAAAAACGCTTCTCAATATTATTAACTCGTCGTTATCTTTAGGTCACATCCCAAAACACATTCAAGCTGGCGGTTATTAAGCCTCTTATTAAGAAACCACAACTAGATCCTAGTGAACTGGCAAATTACAGACCCATTTCAAATCTTCCATTTATGTCTAAAATTTTCGAAAAAGTTGTGTCTGCTCAATTTTGCTCCTACCTGCAAAAAAAAGATCTCTATGAAGAATTTCAGTCGGGTTTCAGGCCCCATCATAGCACAGAAACTGCACTTTGTTAAAATTACAAATGACTTGCTTCTTGCATCAGACCAAGGCTGCATCTCATTGCTAGTTTTACTTGATCTTAGTGCTGCGTTCGACACCATAGATCACGACATACTCATAGATAGATTACAAAACTATACAGGTATCCAAGGGCAGGCTTTAAGATGGTTTAGATCCTACCTGTCGCTACCGCTTTGTTTATTTAAATGGGGAGTCATCTCATTTATCACCAGTAAAATATGGAGTGCCACAAGGATCTGTCCTAGGTCCTCTGCTATTTTCAATATACATGTTGCCCCTTGGTAATATCATTAGAAAATACTGGATTAGTTTCCACTGTTATGCTGATGATCATCATCATCATTTCTCTTCATCCCCTATGGGACATAAGGCTTCAATGAGCACTCTCCATTGTATTCGGTCCCTGGCAGCATGTTGGGCCTCTCCCCATGACAGGTTCATCTGTTCCAGCTCTTGTGTCACAGTTCTGCGCCAGGTGGTTTTGGGTCTCCCTGGTTTTCTTTTACCAGGTGGTGTCTATCTTAGGGTGACTTTTGTGATGCTGTCCTGCTCCATCCTTAACACGTGTCCTAGCCATCTCAAGCGTCTTCGTGTAATCTCCTTGGTGATACTCCAGCTTCCCGTTTTCTTGTACAATTCATTGTTGGAGATCTTATTAGGCCAAAAAGTCTGGCATATTCGTCGGAGGCATCCATTATGGAACACTTCCATTCTCCTCATGTCAGTTTTGATAACTGGCCAGCTCTCTGAACCGTACAGCAGAACAGACTTTACATTACAGTTATATAGGATCATCTTAGTTTTAAGGCTGTATTGTTTTGATCTCCATATAGACCGGAGTTGGGAGAAGGCACCCTGAGCCTTTCCCAGCCTTGCTTTAATATCTTTAGATGCCCCACTATCCTTATTGATGAGACTGCCCAGATAGGTGAAATTTTCCACAAACTCAAGTGGTTCCTCATTAACAAGGATGGGTGCTGTAGGAATGGAATTGACACACATCACTTGTGTTTTGGAGGTGTTAATACTGAGCCCAACTTGTCTGGCAAAGTTGTTCAGCCTATCAGTTTTAACCTGCATGTTGTACTGGTTGGTTGATAGGAGAGCAAGATCATCAGCGAAGTCAAGATCTTCCAGCTGGGAGAGCAGAGTCCACTGGATGCCTCTGGGTCTGTCTGCTATGGTGTTGGTTGTAATCCAGTCTATGGCGACCAGGAAGAGGATAGGGGAGATGATGCACCCTTGTCTCACTCCGGACTGCACAGGAAACCACTCAGAGGGGTGATTTCCCATAATGACACTGCACTTAAAATGTTCATAGAATGTTTTAATGATTGAGATGATCTTTGATGGTATTCCATAGGATTGCAGTATCTTCCAAAGGGTGTGTCGATGGACACTGTCGAAGGCCTTCCTGAAGTCCACGAAGTTGATGTAGAGGGGTGTATTCCATTCCAAGCACTGCTCTATGATGTTACGCAAAGCAAACATCTGGTCCATACATCCTCTTCCCTTCCTGAAGCCTGCTTGCTCCTGTCTAATTCTGGTGTCAATGGCTGTCTCCATGCGATTGAGAAGGACTCTGCAGAAAACCTTGCTTGGGATAGACAAAAGAGTAATTCCACGCCAGTTGTCACAGTTCTTAATGTTGCCTTTCTTGGGGACTTTGACAATGAGGCCTTTGGACCAATCTTCAGGGATGGTGTTACTGTTCCAGATGTTTTGGAATAGGTCCGTCAGCACTCTTGTTGATGTTAGAATGTCAGCCTTAAGCATTTCGGCATGAATAGCATCTATGCCACATGCCTTACCACTTTTCAGGGTTTGAATGGCAGCTTTAACTTCAGCAGAGTCAGGGGGGTTGGTGTTGATTTCCAGGATATCCTCTGTTGTTGTGATATTGGCTGGTTGTTCAGGTTCAGGGAGGTTAAGTATTTCCTGGAAGTGTTGATGATACTCAACTATATATCTCAACAAGACAAGGTGAAACTTCAAAATTATCTAAGCTAACAGAGTGTTAAAAATGTAAAAGATTGGATGAGCAATAATTTTCTCCTATTAAATTCAGATAAGACAGAGATATTATTTATTGGACCAGAAAACATTACACAGAATCTCGTAGATTACAATTTGCAATTAGACGGATGTACTGTTACTTCCTCTACTGTCAAAAATCTGGGTGTTATATTAGACAGTAACTTGTCTTTTGAAAATCATATTTCCCATGTTACAAAAACAGCATTCTTCCATCTTAGAAACACTGCCAAGCTACGAAACGTTACCTGTTTCTGATGAAGAAAAGCTAGTTCATGCAATCATGACCTCTAGATTGGACTATTGTAATGCACTGGTAGGTGGTTGTCCTGCATCTTCAATAAACAAGCTACAGGTAGTCCAAAATGCAGCGGCTAGAGTCCTTATCAGGTCAAGAAAATATGATCATATTACCCCAATTTTACAGTCCCTCCACATCATACACACAAAACTCCGTACCATTAACAAAATATTATTACTTACTTATAAGGCCCTTAATGGCTTAGCTCCTGCGTACCTAACTAGTCTTCTACCACGCTACAACCCATCACGCTCCCTAAGGTCACAAAACGTTGGATAGCAAATTCCACTAAAGGGAGGTACAGCTTTTTCGCATTTGGCTCCCAAACTCTGGAATAGCCTTCCTGATAATGTTCGGGGTTCAGACACCCTTCCTCCGTTTAAATCTAGATTAAAAACACACCTCTTTGGCCAAGCATTCAAATAATGCATTTCATAATTTTGGACTGCAGTTATATCTGATCAAATGCGCATTATTATTCTTTAGCTTGGGTTAAACTTATTAATTTTACTTGGCTGGAACAGCAGCTACGCTAATTATGTCTCTATTTGTTTCTCTGTTTTCCCACGGGATTTACACAAGCTCCAGTCTGGATCCAGAACACCTGAGAAGAGATGATGCCAACCCCTCAGAGGACCTCAGATGATGCTAACCCAGAGACAACATACAGAACTACCACATTTTGCCATAAGTTTGATTGCATAATTGCTGTTAATAGTGTTAATCGTCTGTTTGTTTACGTCTTTTATAGATTTTTCTGAACATTTCTGCCGTATGCACATAAACTGACAGTCACCACTGATAAGCTACTACTAAATATTGTAGAAACTTAATTTTCTGTAAAGTTGCTTTGCAATGATTTGTATCGTAAAAAGCGCTATACAAATAAACTTGAATTGAAAAATTTAATTGAATTAGAATCACCAGCAATTTAATTATGTCATCTGTTACGGAACAGACATTTAGAGGTTGATTTGAAAACCTGGAGGCTTGTGACTGTCCCATAGACTGCCAAGTAAATAACAGTGTCAAGGTCCATAAAAGGTATGAAAATCATCGTCAGAATACTCCATCTGCCATCAGACGTGCAATCTGGGTTATATGAAGTGACAGGAACACTTTTTTTTTGTGTCTCTCCATATCACCGTATGCTGCGTATACTCTTCTTTATCATTCGTGCCACAAGGATGCGCTGTTTCTACATGTATTTAGCTTTGATTTGAAAGAAAACAGCGCGTCCTTGTGGCAAAGTGCATACACAGCATACAGTGTGATGGAGAAACACAGAGGAGACCGTAATTGAATTGCTGAATAAAGTCATTATTTTTGTTTTCTTCGCTTACAAAAAGTGTTCCCATCGGTTCATATAACCCAGATTGCACGTCTGATGGCAGATGGAGTATTCTGACGATGACTTTCATACCTTTCCTGGACCTTGACACTGTTATTTACTTTGCAGTCTATGGGACAGTAACAGGCCTCCTGGATTTCTTAATATCTTAAATTGTTTTCTGAAGACGAACGGAGCTTTTACGGGTTTGAAACGACATGGGGGTAAGTGATTAATGACAAAATTTTCATTTTGGGGTGGAGTATCCCTTTAAGTTTTATTCCAGCATTATTTGATTTGAGAAAGCAGTGACTGGTAATTATACTGACTGTTTTAGTGTCAGTGCTCTAAACTAGAAATCGCGATGCTGCAGTGTGTGTGAAATCTGATAAATAAGATCAGAATGAACCTTTCTTTGTCTATTAAATATATATAGTCACTATTCTGTGTTATTTTTCATTCACAATCATTTCACTCTATATACAATGCCAAAATATGAATATTCAAAGTAGTCGCATTATCAACGCGTTACACTCTTAAAAATAAAGGTGCTTCACGATGCCGTAGAGGAATCTTTTTGTTTAAACTGTTCCATTAAGAACCCTTTTATATCTGAAGAACCTTTCTGTTTCTTAAAAGATTCTTTGTGGCTAAAGAAGGCTCTTCAGATTATAAAAAGATAAGAAAAAAATGGTTCGTTAAAGAACCTTTGACTGAATGGTTCTTACTGGAACCAAAAATGGTTCTTCTATGGTATCGCTGTGAAGAACCTTTTAAGCACCTTTATTTGTACTGTGTAAAAATGAATTAAATGTTTAACATCGTTCAATTTTTTAAGGCAGTTACAGCCCACATTCATTTAGCCATTTTAAACACTGGAATAAGAGCACCAACGCACACAAGCAATACTGCTCTCATGAAAATTAACCATGGTTTTAACCTACATGTAAATAAAACCAAAACATTGTAGTTAAACCATAGTAACCACAAATTAACCCGAGTTTTGCTACACTAACCATAGTTTAACCATGGTATTTGTAATAAAATTGTGGCTATACAAATGGTAATCTGAGAAAAAAAAAAAAAAAAAAAAAAGGTTACTACACTTTTACCAAAGTAAAACCATGGTTAATTTTTACAGCATTAGCTTGATTTCATGCTCAAAGTGTGAATGGGGATTAATTCATCGCTAGCAGATGAAAAATTTGTGGTGGGGGGGGGGGGGGTAACAGGTGATGGTGACAAATATACTCAAATTACTCCCCATAAAAATGGATCAATTTAGTCAGCTGTCTTGCGAACCATCTTGCCAGATTTAGCTTTTTCGGTTTCCCTTCTTGCATAGTGGTTAAATCTGACTTTGCAATACCACAAAGAGGTCATTTTTACCAATAGATGAATGTGGTTCACTTCAACACATTTCAAACACATGGCTGTTCAGATGTGGAAAAAGATCTTTATCGGCACAATCTGCAAGAACCTGATTGACAATGATTAATGTGACTCCACGTCCAGAGGGAAGCTGACCTCCATTTGTTTTGATCCTCCTCTGAATGCATTTCTCTGTGGTCATGCCTGGTGATGGTTTCTGCAGACCGCATCTGTCTTTTAGATGAATGAAATCATGTGCAGGACCATCAGTTGTTAATGCCTGTGAGCAAGGCAAGCAGGTGATTTTTGCCTTCGTCTTCTTTACCACAAACCCTGTGATGTAGCTGATCGCTGCCTCTTTGTATTCAGAAAGGCTGCATACATCTGGGAGGTCAGAAGGGTGTCATCTTCAGGCACACTTTCTTCCACCAACTGAACTTCCATTCTGCAGGAAACATTTACAGCTGCAGGTGTTGAGTTGAGAATGTACTGTACGTGTTGTCTCGCAGCAAACAGTTGCCTGTGCCTGTTTTCACTTGGTGCCTTACAAGCAGTAGTTTATATGCTCCCCTGAACTGTCATTGTGCCCACCATTCGCTCTTACGGCAGCAAAGAAGAGCTCCAAGTGGTCCTGACTCAGTTTGTAGGTCAGAAGATATCTGCATGGTGCATTGGCTGTCTCAACAAGATCATGGTAGATGTTGCGTGCACTTCTGCCATTAGCAATAGAGCCATATATGGCAGTCTTCTTTTTTGTTGTGTGAAGTGCCACCATATTGTTGTACTGCTGGACCTTCAACCCACGAAGCATAGTTTCTGCCTGCTTCAAAATGGTCTCAGGTTGTTGGCTTGATCAGAGCTTTGAAACCTTTTCCTAGAGGATTTCCGCTGTTCAGTACATCAAAAGCTGCATCTACAGTGCGCACAAACTTCACAGTTGCAGCACAACCCTTGAACTCCTCCAACTTCAAGCCTTGCTCCCAGGACTCCATGGCATCTGCCACACTGCTGCTGAAGAGCTGTGCTGCCAGGTGGACTTTCATTTTCTGCTTTCTCTATTGTAAATGAGACATCCTTAGCTTGTTTCCTAGTCGCAGACTTTCTTTCTCTTGAAGTTCATTGAGTGCTTCAATGTACTTCCACTTAATCTTCCTTCCATCTTCTGTCTCAAATTCTAGAGAAGATGCAAAGGCATTCCAAAGAAGCTTTAGCATGTGGCACGCATCCAGGAACACATGTACTTTAAGTGTAGGGTCCTAAGTGTAGGGTGTAGGCTGTCAGTAAGTTGAACTCACTCCCGAACTTGCCCCCCCGTCCCTCTTCTGCCCCAGGCACCACTGAACTATGAACCCCCCCCACCAGATCCCATATCTCCAGGTCCTTCCACCACCCCTCCCTCTAACATACGATGACATGCACCAGTCACTTTGTGCAGCATTGGTCTGCTCACTACCTCATTCACCATGGAACTGACGTCATTCTACCACCTCATCAGTCAGTTTAAATAAAATAACTGCTCTTGAGCCAATCATAACTAAAAACATACTTAAAAACACTAAAAAACTCACTAAAAACACTTTTATCCACACTTTTGCACTCTATCTGCCATACTCCATCTGCCATGTGCCTTGCGCTGCTTTTATTTAACCGGGGGTCTGAGAGTAACGCAATTTCAATTCTCTGTATGTATGTACTGTACATGTGGAAGAATTGACAATAAAGCAGACTTGACTTGACTCAGGATGCAAGAAGTAGGGCTTCATGTTGTTGATATTTATGTCAGCGCCAAATTCCCTTATCATAGTCAAGTTGCTTGTGGGGACATCACACATAAGTGAGACAACTTTAACACCAACCTCATGAAGCCTGCTTAGGATCTCCCTTATTACATTTGCTCTCTCTTGTCCATCCATACCTGTGATGAGGAAGTATGAGATGGGAATTTTCCATGACTCAATGACTACATTTACATGCACACTTTTTAGTTCAATCGGACTGAATTCATTACGATTGATGAATCTGATTGTAGCGGTTACATGAACGTTAAATAAAGTCATCGGGTTGATGTGCACGTTTATATGTCACAAGCTTCAAATTGGAATAGGTTTTTTTTTTTTTTACATGCGCACACTCCTCAAATAGTGAAAGTGAAAAGTGAAAGTGACATATAGACAATATCGAGTTTCTCACTGTCTGCACATAATAACCACTCTCCTACATAGTTTCTTTAGTTTTTAACAGCAGAATTAATATTTACCTGTTTATGGATAAATATACATATAAACCACTGTGCTGTGCTGGTCATATTTATCACGCAAAAAAAAAAAAAAAAAAAAAGCCTCCCCACGCCTAAAACGGGTTGCCTGTGGATGAGTATCCAAGACAAGGTTGTCCTGCTCCACTTCACAGTTGCCAAGTGAAAGGAGAGTTTTATAATGACAGGACACGCATTTATACAATATTTTATTCAAAAGGAAGAGCCTCTCGTCCGTGCATCATGCGTCATTACGTTATTTCTGCGTCATTGCACATGCACAGTTCTTTCAGTTTCGTGGTTTAATCCGATCGAGTGTTTACATGCACGGTCAATCGTATTAGAAGAGGAGTAAACCACCCCCTTCAATCCGATCAAAATTTCATTCCGATCGAGCTCAATCGGATCGATTAAGGTGTTTATATTAATGTTTTTCAATCCGATTGCCCCGTCAATCCGATTACAAACGGATTACTTGGGTGCATGTAAACGTAGGCATTGACAGCTACAACCATGAGGACCAAGGCCCGGGTGGCCAGTGTGTTGTCAGTTTCTCCAGTCCCTATGTCCACATAGCCATGGAACTGGTCCCCTGCAAATTCTGGCATCTTATGAATGTATACTTCATCCACCATTAGGGCACAGACAGTTTCTTTTCCTATGTCTTTGTTTGCTTGCACATGACTTTTTAATGCTGTGAAAGATGCCACAGTAAATCCAGGATCGGCTGAGATGCTGCTGTCCCAATTGCAGATGGTGTGACTGTGTGGCAGAGCTTCATGAAATTTGTCGCAGACATACTCATATGCCTTTGGGGAGTAAAAGTGTAGTTTGCTGGCAAACTGCTTCAGTTCCTCTGAGTACTTTGCTGACGTTTTCCCCTGTTGTATTTTTCATAAGATGTGTTTTGGCAATTCATTAATTGACTCAAGCAAAGATGCACATTGATTTGATATAAACAGCTTCTTCTTGAGTTCTTTGGTGACACCCTTTAAGGTGGAGACCTTTTTATTTAACCGTCTGGACTTTTGGCTTTGCCTTCTATGCTTTTTCCTGTAATTTTATAGAATTTGCTCTGTGTCCTGATTTTTCCATTTTAAAGTTCTTGGAGACTTTAGGTTGTAGCTGTGATCAACCTGAAAGCAGTCATTTTCAGTGTATTTAGCAGTTGAAGCTGCATAACTATGATCGTCATTATTGATATCCATTGTTACAGCAGTGTCAGCTTGACAGATGTCATTGCAGAGTGGGATTTTCCTATTGGCATCTTCAGTCAGGGTGGCATTGCTGTAATCGGCAGCAGATTTCACACTAAGGTGGCATTTGTCAACTGGGGAATCCTCTTTAGTGTCCCCTGACACTTTGCACAATAAGAAGGAGGAGTCACTTTGAAAAATCTTACATCTTACCCTCTTACCCTCGGACCTCACCAGATGACTTGAGAAGATGGTTGGGACTGCTGTACTCTTAAGGTGACGATTCCCCTAAAGAACCAAAATAGTAAAGAAAAGGAAATACAGATTAAAAAAAAAAAAAAAAAAATACCATTATATTTGTTAAACCATATTAGATGGCATTGAAATGTGTTCTCAATCTCTTGAGAAAAAGGCTGTCCATTATCAAATGAGGATATCAAATTAAAATTTTAAGTTTGAATATTTTTCAATTATTTTCAAATGTAAAATAAAAATGCTCAGCCAAATACTCAACCGCACAATCAGATTTATAATAAAGTTTGTGAGTCTGTTGAGTCTGTAGGAGTGTCCTGTTGTTCCAGCACCTGCCAGTAGCCTACTGTACACTGTGAATCATCTATTGTAGCATTTAATTTCTCATTTTCCTTTCTTCACTTCAGTATAGGTTTTGACTTTAGCATTTTACACACTTTTGTCATCAGCAAGCTACAGTACTGTATATTCTTACAGTACAAAGCTTATGCCTGTCTCTTGAAACCTGTTGAGGACACCCACAAACACAACTTTTGTCCTCTTTAACTAAAAAAAAAAAAAAAAAAAAAAAAAATATATATATATATGTTATCCAACATATTTTTTTTTTTTTTTTTTTTTTTTACCCTTGAGTCCTGGGTGAAGGCATGCACTTCAAAATAAGCGCTGCAAAGACCAGATTATGTTGTTGGTTTCCAGTGCTTCCGTCTCATGTTCACCAACCATTGTTTCAGTCTTGCTGCTTCATGCTCATCTAAAGGAAAACTGTGCAAAAATATAAGCATGTTTTAATTAGCTGCTTTGACAAATGGTCAATGCAAGATGCTTTACATTATTTTCATAACTTTCATTCATTAAAATTCTTCTAAACAATTTTTCAATAATAATATTTTTTTGTCATCTAATCATTAAAATAATTGCAAAGGAACTGTTGATGAAAAGTAGCTTTTTGGCTAATTCGGTGCATTTACAGTTATTTAAATTTTTATAACACTGTCTGTGTACTACTACTAATGCGTAGGGATGGGTATCGTTAGGATTTTATTAATAGACTACTACTATTGTCATCTTTCCTCTTATCCTCTTCTGTTAATTTAGTTAACTCAGAACATAATTGGGATTGATTTGTATCTTAAATATAACTAAAATAATAATAACAATAATAACAATAATAATAATAATAATAATAATAATAATAATAATATAGCCTAACTAAATGTGTCTCGAGTGGCAATAAGAATTTTTACAACAGCAAAATCACTATATCAACTCAATGTCTTGATAACGATCACTTGATTTTTACGAGTCTTTTAGCTAACTTATTTAGCTGGCCCATAATATTTGCTTATAGCTTATAATATTTGCTTTATAGCTAGAGACATTGAACTCAGGTGTGATAAACCACAGTTTTAACAGGGGGGCAAACACTTTTTCACACAGGGCCATGTAATTTGGGATTTTGTTTTCCTTTAATAATAAAAACCTTCATTTAAAAACTGCATGTTGTGTTCACTTGTGCTATCTTTTACTAATATATAAATGTGTTTGATAATCTGAAACATTAAAGTGTGACAAACATGCAAAAAAATAATAAATAAATAAATATAAAAACAAAAATACACACAAATCAACAAAAATAAATAAACAAATAAAAATATATATAAATCAGCAAAAATGTGTAACCTATTCAAATTATATTCTAAAAAACCTACATATTTACAGACTGTGAGCAGCATCATACAGCCTGCTGTCACTGGCCTTCGACATCCAAGAGCTGCATGACATTGTGCACAGAATGAGCAGGCTGTCGTCAGGATTTTGAGGAGGCTGATTACCTTCCCCACCACAGATGACCTGGAGGCAGTGGGACCAGGTTTTGCCTATCTGGCTGGGTCTCCAGCTTTCCTTGTAGTAGCTGGAACAATAGATGGCTGTCACATACAAATTGAACCAGCAGCAAGTGACGCCCCAATGTTATTTCAACAGGAAGCAGTTTCATTCTGTTCAGCTGCAGGCCACCACCAGGGGAAGTTCCTCGATATCTTTGTTGGGTATCCTGGGTCTGTGTACGATGCCAGGCTGCTGAA
Source organism: Cyprinus carpio (assembly GCF_018340385.1). Classification (NCBI taxonomy): domain Eukaryota; kingdom Metazoa; phylum Chordata; class Actinopteri; order Cypriniformes; family Cyprinidae; genus Cyprinus; species Cyprinus carpio. The sequence goes on along the minus strand of NC_056614.1, from coordinate 10,844,544 downwards.
GATCAGCCCTATTTACACTGGCCGCCTGTATCCACCTGCAGGAAAATGCATCCTGGGAGATGGCGAGTACAGACCATCAACACCAATGATACTCATGCACAGACTGGCTGACAAGCTGGCGCTCCATCTTCTTCTGCAAGGCCCTGGAAGTGAGCCCTGCCTTTGTGCCAGATGCTGCATGCTGTGCGGTGCTCAACAAACTCGGTCTTCTGAATGGGGATATTGTTTATCCAGAAGTCTAGAGATCTAGAGGATCATGACGATGACGCATCAGAACCCCAAAACACAGAAGCCAGCACATGAGAGGATGTGCAGGACAATCTGGCCGCAGCTGTGTCCGCACCAGACAACCGTGTTCCAGCTCTTCAAGCGCATGATTAACTGTAGAACAACTGAACAGCTTAAGACTCTGCAAATCAGTTCATGTTCTCATATTGCTATTGTTTGAGCTTGTGTAGGTTAGTTAGTTAGTATGTAAATATTTAGGTGTGTGTGGGCACAGCCCACAGGGTGTTTTGATGCATAAAGTGCAACAGCAGTAGTAAGAGGTGCACTGCATCTGTGTGCATCCCTCTTGCTTACAGTTCACTGCCACTGACAGCCCTTGTGATGAAAAAGGAAGCAGCTTTTTCAGGGCTTATGCAGGCTTTATGAAGGTAATTTTAAGATTGTCAAATCAAGATATACATATATTAGTTATTTCAGAAATATATATTTATATATACTACAAATCACATAAATATGAATAAATACAAATGTAAATATTTACATTTATACATGTGTATTTATATATATACATATACATATAAATATACACATTACACACACATATCCGGGAATTTGTAATACAGTTATTTGAAATTCTAGCAACATATCACAAATGTCACTTGGGGTCATATTACTTCGAGTTTAATTTCACAAATGTATTACTTTATGCCTGGGGTAAATTTTAGATTTCCACTTTTTTTCCCACTCATTTTTGCTACCCAAATTTAAAATCCTCATCTTGTACACATACAGTTACTCAACTGAAGCTGTTGAAGTTCATTTTCCTGACATTATTATAAAAATGTTTTAAGAAATTCCCTTTTGGTGTTGCTTTAAGCTCTATTATACTACTTTACGCAAAGGTTAATATGGTTTTGTCTGAAGCTTTGTGCTCTTATCCATGTAGAAATTAAAAAAATAAAATAATAGAGATTATAATTTTAAACGTGACTTGGTGTATGGGTGTGGCACCCATTCTCAAGACAACATTCTTCAGATGTTAAGATGTTGCTTCTTTAAAAAACAACTGGAAACTGCTACAAAATCAGTGTGCACAAGTGCTTCGAGAAAAAGTTACTCAACGTCATATATTTAGCACTTTGCAAGTGACAAAATAGCTACTGTAAATACCTGGAAATTAATATTATAATAAAAAATCAGTGAAGATCCTAACATAAATACATGTAAAGAGTGAGTATAGTTAAGATTAATTTTCATTTGTATACTTACTCAACTCTTTGATTGCAGCATTATGCTTTCCAGTGAAGAAGGCTTCATCAGTGGATGAGAACAAGGCTGTGTTCATCAGTCCCTGTAACTTCAAAACAGGATTTAAACATTAGTGATGATTTATGATCAATGATCTAGCTGAGGCACTTATTAACTATAGTTTGCCATGTAAGTTATCCGACAAATGTTTATCAAAATATCAACAATAGTAAAAGATAAATTAAATCGGCTTTATTACTTAAAGTGTTGTAACTTTATCTCATTAAATTACTTAACGAGCCGTCTGTTTAAAGAAAGCAGCGTTAACAAGCTGATGCACGGCATCTGATCGATAACAATGATTAAACATCTTTTTACACTCAATTTACAAAATCGTCTCATTGTGTAAACCTTCAACAAGTCAGTCGTTTACTTTCATTATGTTAAACGAGTACACTTTAACCACAATGAACAAGGTTTTGCATGATACGGAATTCGGGCGGAAGTAGTAGTAGTAGTACTACTGTTTCGAATACTATGAATTCAGACATACTACTTGCTTCGCATACTGGTTTTCACCTACTATATAGTATGGAAGTATGCGATTTCGGACGCAGTGCTAGTGTTGCTTTCGTCAACGGAAATTATGACTAAATGTCGTTGTCAACGAACCTTTATCACATGACTAAAACTAGACGATACGCAACGTAAATGCTGGTCATGTGACGATGACTATAATTAAATGTATAATGCAATATTCTTGATGAATAAAAACGAGACTAAATGTGGTTTACAAAATAAAAACTATGCTAAAATGTCTTTTTCGTCAACCAAAACGAGACGAAACGAAATGTTATAATGTTATTTCGTCTCGTTATTATTATTATTTTGCAGTATTTCTGTTTCCTGTGTCTCACTTCAGGGGCTGCATAAGGGGCAAGTTCAAGCTCAAACCGGTGTGCACCATTCATATGCTTTTTCACTTTTTCAACTTTAGTTAGTCTGTAATGTTGCTGTTTGAACTTAAAAAAGATCTGTAAAGTTACAAAGCTCAAAGTCCAGTTCAAAAGGAGATATTTTATTTAACAGAAATCACTTTTCAAAAACTACAAAGAACAACTCCGTTTGGACTACATCAAATATTTTCCAGGATTTGTGACATCACAAAGATCAACGAATGGGACGAGACCTGGCTGAGCTGCATTAGAGAAGGCAACGAGTGTTGTCACTAAGTCGGAGACACGCTAGCTTTCCCAAGGCAGACGAACTTAGAGTGGTTATAATCATCGGGGTTTAAATCACGCTCAAATTGATTTGATTTTGACGCAATATTTACACTGAAGGTCACAGGCGGCAGCTATGGTAAGAAGCAGGACATTCCCGACCAGGCGCAGAGTGCTACCAAACACAGCACACACACTGGCCCAGCTAACCAATCACAACACACACTGGCACAGCTAACCAATCACAACACATTTCGTATTCCAGAAGGCGGGCCTTCATTTGATACAGGAACGTTTCGAGCCGTTCATGCCAGACTGGGGAGAGAGGTGTAATAATGTAAAATATGTGAAAAATAATGTGTTTTTTGAACAACCTAGTATGAGAGCCTGTTCTAATACACCCCCAAAACAAAATCAAGACAGCAGTGAGAGAAGAGGAAGAGTGTCTTTTTTACCCCAGCAGCAGAAGACCGGCTCTTCTGAGGGAAGGACAGGAGGATATCACTTCACATGGAGGCTTGATGCAGTGTTTTGCTGTAGAACAAGACTCCTCCTCAGCACATGATCTTCTTCAGCAAAGAGTTGCTCTAGTGCAGAGTCAGACACTCCAGATTTCTTGCAAACTGGAATCTTTTAATAAGATATAGCATATTATTGTAGTCAGGTTTATTGTTTTTATTATAACACATGGCAAAGGTATGAGAAAACTGTCAAACGTGTTCTTCCCCCTCTTCTTCATCCTGAGCCTGCACCGTAAATTTCCTTCTCTGAGCTGAAAGGGAGGATCATCTTGTTAATGCTGCTAATGTATGTACACAACCATTCAAACATCTGGAATCTTTTTTTTTTTTTTCAACAGAAGTCTCTTCTGCTCACCAAGGCTATATTTATTTGATCAAAATTACAGTACAAAACAGTAATATTGTAAAATATTTTTACATTTTAAAAGAACAGTTAACATACTCTTTTTTTGAATACACTTTAAAATGAATTTCATTCAAAGCTGAATTTGTAAGTAGCCTTTACTCCAGTCTTCAGTGTCACATGATCTTTCTCATATAGGCTCTGACCAAATTGTGCATGTGCTCATGACGTACACGAATGACGTGACACACACCTGCAGGGGTGCGTTTCCCAAAAGCATCGTTAGCTAACTATGGTTGTTACTTCCACTGAACTCTATTGGCAATGATGGAACTTGTGACCAAAGTTGCTTTTAGGAAAAGCACCCCAGATTATAAATGATGGCGGGGAAGAAAGCTTTGCATTTCTGGAGAGCCGAATCACTAAACTCTGTTAGCACAACTTGCTGCCACCAGTCTCTGCTCCTGACCCTCATCCATAGACGGTGTGTTGAACATGACAGCAGTTTAGGTAACCCCAGCTGAAGTGGCATTGCAATCATATTTCTATGGTGCCGAAAAAGCATGGAATACAACCATACAAAAGTGTTTTGCATTAGACATAAATGAAAACAGCCATCATTTGTGCTGTGCAGTGGGGTAACATTATGTGAATAATGGCAGTACAAAAATAACCACAATTCAAATAATACGAATAATGGAAATTGCATGCAAATGGGAGTGAAGAGCTTTGCTCCTGACATGTAAATATCATAATGCGATTAAGTCCTTACTTTGACAATTGGAAATAATTACATTATTCATGCACATGGAAACAGTTGTGCTACTTAATAGTTCTGTGTAAATCGTGAATTTTTCCTGCATGATTATTATATGGATACAAACTTCAAAACATTAAAAAGTTTTTCTACTACTTTAATGTCTTCCCAAAGAAAAAAAAAAATCTTAGTCACTCCAACCTTTTGAACTGTAGTGTAGACACAAATATTGGGCAGCACAACTGTTTTCAACATTGATAATAATCAAATATTTCTCAAACAGCAAATCAGTATACAGTATTAGAATGATTTCTGAAGATCATGTGACACTGAAGGCTGGAGTAATTATGCTGAAAATACAGCTGTGCATTACAGAAATAAATTATACTTTAAAATATATTTAAAACTTTTGACCAGCTGTGTACATTGCTACATTTAAATGAAAACACAACTTGTAATAAAGAATGGACACATTCTCAAAGAACTTACATTCTGGTGATAACTTCCTTCCCTCACTGCTGTCTTCTTCAGTCGTTCCCAGACTTCCTTATTTTTCATCTTTCCCTCGAATCTACACAAACATAAACAAATAAAAGTAATTAAACAAATAATTTTATAGACAATTTGGATAAGTCACCTGAGACTTTTTTTGATGGTGGCTACAAACTGTGAATCTTCCTTTTAAAGTCTTAAGTGGTTCTCCAGCTTCTAAAGGAAAGGCAGATTCTGGGGCCATTTTCACAGAGAATTTTATCTTACTACTAGGTGTCCTAGCTAGGAGAGTTAGCTTAAAACCTATTAACAAAACTCTTAAGGGTCTAAAGTAACTAAAAAGAGGGTTGAGTCATTGCAATGAGTTTTTTTTCTTTGTTAAATTTCCATGCTGAGCATGCGTCGGAGCTCTTAATATTGAACTCTCAAAGTGCACCAGACAGACGAATTTAACTTTAAAATGTACATAATTTCTTACACGAGACTATTCCCCCAGATAGAACAAGGCTCCATAGTCTCAAAAAAAAAAAAAATCTTGTGGGAAATACAGCAAAGGGATGTGGTTGTGTATGATTTAGGAATGGGGAGAGCCTTAACATTGGTCAAATTTAGGCCAACTCCAAAATTTGTTAAAATTTAAAAACGGGAGGTTCTCATAAAGGCAGAGGTTTATAATTGTGGTCCTGGGGACCAGCAGCACTGCACACTTTGTATGTCTCTCTTGTTGTTGATTCAGATAATCAGCTCCTTAGGAAAGAGCTCCATGAACTAAACTAAACTTGTGTCAGTTAGGAGAGATGCATAAAATGTGCAGTGCTGTGGGTCCCAAGGTCCAGAACTGAAAATCACTGTCTTAAGGTACTCTGCTCAGCTCGTAATTGTTCATTTTACACACACAATTCTAGAGCCATTAAAGCACATTAAACTTAAACTGGCAGCAGGTGGCGGCAAGTCACTGATTTCATCACCGAATCATTGATTCAATTGATTTGTTCTAACGGCTGATTCATTCAGGAACGAAGGACGTGACTGTCTTTGAGAATGGGCAATTGAATCATTGACTCACTAGATAAGCTTAAAAATGCATTTCATTCATAAACGAAACACTGCTGTATTTGAATGGAGATGCTCAGAGGCACAGCTGTTATTTTGTTTGAAACTACTTTAGTTGTGTTGTAGTCAGACAATATAAGTCCCTTAATATTAACTTTGTTTTATTTCAGAGAGTATTTTTCTTCTCATTTTGTTGAACATATTATATTCATGTGCAAGTTCAGGTTTTGGTACTTGAAAGTTTCATGGTTCGAAGTACTTTAACTATACACTGTGTATGCTCCTGAAATAAAAGTTCAGAAAGATGCGATGCTTTTTTTTTGTTAATATGACTCATACAGTCTCTTTTAAGGGTATAATAAACTATTTTCCATTGTCTAGTCTTTAATAAGCAAACAAAAATAACAATAAATAAATTGTAATATTGAATCGCAATAGTTATATAATCACAATACTCAATTATCGCAATATATACTGAATCAGTATAATATATAAGTATCGGGATAGTATTGAATTGGCAGATTAGCATATCATCCCAGCGCTAGTTACTACAGTCAAAACAATGACACTCTCTTCAAGAGCGAAATAACTGAGATTTAAAACTCTTAAAAGAAAAGGTTCAAAATATTCTACAGATGTAATACACTACACATCATTATCTCTTCCCTTGCTGTTTTGAACATTTCTATGTGTAGTGCTGCACTCTGTAACTCTGTGATGCTTCAAGCGCATTATTCTGTGCACTGGTTGCGCATAAGCGCTGTGCGCTGTATAGGAGCCATACCTGTTCATATTATAATACTTCAGAGCAATGAAAGATTAATAGTCTTTCTTGTTCTGTCCTATCTATCACATGTTGCTGTCTTCATTACTGTGCTATACATTTAAAAGAAATGGCCTTTGATTTTATAGTATATAATTTATATATATATATATATATATATATATATATATATATATATATATATATATATATGCTATTGGTTTTTAATGAATGTATTTTACAACAATACAAAGAGCAATGTATAACATTTCACCAGATTTAGTCCTACACTTATTAACTTTATTTGTTGCCCACTAAATAATGTTGTTTCACTAAATGTTTAGATTTTATAAAAAAATTTTGCACCCATGATTTTTGTAAAGTATCTTTTGCTCCTCAATTATCCAATAACCTAGTTTATAATAGTATTTTGTCATAGATTATGATTGTATATAATAACCTCTCACCAAAAGAGTTTTAACGTATAAAGCCAGTGATGTAATAAAGGCTTTTTAACTTTTCACTACAATTCTAATGCCTTGGAGTTCTTGTCCTTAAATACATACTATCCCATACAACCAAAGAGCACCGAGATTTCATACCCCATGCAGCACTTCTTGATGCATTCAGTGCTTTGTATATAATTTTCATTTGTTATTTTTCATTTAAATGTAGTTGTCTATTTAGCAGATTGTGTTTAACACAAAAGAGTGATGATCTGGGCCCGTATTCACAAAACTTTTTATCTTAACACTAAGAGTTCTCCTAAATAGCACTAAAAGTTTTTAGCTTAGAGTTTTCTCTTAAAAACTATTCGCAAAGCTTCTGAGACAAACTTTTATTAAGGAATAGATAGAAGTCTTAAGCTAAGAGTAAGGGGGCGGGGTTGACCTCGTTGGTATGGATGATGTCAGCATGCTTGCTAACTATGCACACAGTGATTGGCTGATAGTCTCTGTCAGAGATGTATACATAGTAATACTGTAGAGCGCAATATTATGTTGCCATATTCAAATAAAGGTTTAAAAATAAGTGTTAATGGCCACATTCAAATAAAGATTTTAAAATGCAGGCTAAGTGTCACTAAATAAACAAGTAGCCTGTATGTTCAGCTAATTGTCAGCCTCTTTCATGTGTGCTTCTCGTAAACAGTTAGTGGATATGCATTTAAACAGCCTTTTAATTAACAGAGTAGAATAATCCTGGCTGATAGTAAGACACGCAAACTTAAAAGAAAACCAAACTGCACGCGAAACAGGTTTGCCTGCAACAGCCATTTTAGGATAGTCTGCGGCTTGGTCTTAATGACTTAAGAGTCCTCTTTACTGCTCCTAACGTTTCACAGATTTAGGAGCTAGTTTTAGCCCTAAAACACTTCGTGAAATACTCTTAGAGCAAAGATTTAGAAGTCCTAAATTTAGGACTGACACACCCATTATTTTTGAGATTTTCTCCTAAATCGGCAAGTTATGAGCTACTTTTATCCTTTAGATGTTTTGTGAATACGGCGCAGGTCAACACACAGAAGTATAGAAAGTCTATACTGATTAAAAAAAAAAAAACTGCACTGGTATCGGATCGGAATCGGCAGATACTCAGAATTTTGGGGATAAGATCGGATCGGTTCTGAAAAAATGTATCACTGCATCCCTAAATCCAAGCCTGTGCATAACCTGTCTCTTCTCTTGAGCCTTTAGTCGTGTGGGTCCAGGAAGGCTGTTTGTATATCTGGATACTGCTGCACAATTCTGTCAACCATGAGAAATGCAGTTCCAGCATGTCCTCACGTCCAGGACAGCAGAATGGTCAGGATGACCTGAAACATATAACAAACTGAAATCAATTTAAATGTATTTAGTCTTGCCTGAGTGATGCTGAAACAAAAAAGTATTCCCTGCCACCCAGGATAAACTGTTTCCTGTGGAACAGACTTCATGATTAATCATCTCTTGATCCTGGATCCATGCTGACATCCACTTGGAGATGATTTGGATGATCTGTGGTTGTGTCTAAAGGTTAATGAATCAACATTACAAAAATACTGATAGCAGCACTATTGATCCTGTAGCTTATATCATTCTTTTCAGTACTGAACAAGTCAGGAACCAGATTAGTACCAGATCTTGAAACCCATCTCTATTTGTAATAGTTGACTTGTTGCTGCTGCCCAGACTCTCTCCACCTGATGATTTAAAAAAAAAAAAAAAAAATGAATAAAACATTTAAACTACTAGGTGGTAACAAATGAATATCTTTTCTTATAAGCAACTCACTGAAGCATTGACACAACTGGTGACAGTCAGGACCTAAAAAAAAGTGAACCACTTGTTTATTAAACATTTGTTGAAACTAAAGTATCAGATCTATTTTAGAATGAAACTAGCATAAAAAGCATGCATGTGAAAAACACCAATAATGAGATGACAGAATTTACAGGCCTGCCACTTGAGGGAGAAAGGGGAAATTATTAATCCCACATACACTGAACATGATTTTGGCAGCCTCGGTCTAATTAACGTTAAACTTTATAGAGCAGTTTACAGTTGCAGGTTATTTAGCCATTTTACTTGATTTGAAAGAAGTGTAAACGTAAACGATTATGCTAGCTAAAATACTGCGTATAAACATTACTCTATAAACGTGTTAACTTGTTATCTGTGTTCACTAGCTGGTATTTCATTTGATTATACAAGTATTTGAAATATTAACTTTATTCTGTAATAAAAAAAATCTGTATATAAATGCAATACTTTGTACCTTGAGACTTGCATTCACTAGCCAATTTCTTAAAAAAAAAGAAAGAAATATAAACAGTATTTTCTGCTTGCGAATCGTTTACGTTTACACTTCATTCAAATCAAGTTACGTTTCCAAACCACAGTAGCCACAAATTTACAGTTGTCTGAGCCAACACTAAACCAACACAAACATCATAAACCATAAAACAGGGATCTCCAACCCTGCTCCTGGAGAGCTACCGTCCTGCAGACTTCAGTTCCAAACCTGCTCCAACACACCTGTCTGTAATTATCAAGTAGCCCTGAACACCTTGATTAGCTGCTTCAGGTGTGTTTGATTGGGGTTGGAGCTGAAATCTGCAGGACAGTACCTCTCCAGGAGCAGGGTTGGAGACCCCTGCCATAAAATGTAGTCAGCGTTCTACTATGGTTTATTTTCATAATAGGTAAACACAGGTCACAATTAACACGGTCACATTTCCTTGATTCAGCAGCTGCACAATGTGACACCGAAGTCCTGTCTTCAATCCAGAAATCTGTAGCTGAACCAGTGTAGATTGGTAGCTCGGTGGTCATTACCGTCGTCTCATGGCGCGCCAACACAGACTTACTTTATTATTTTAATTTTTTTTTGTTTATCCTACTTACTTAAGCCGCTACGGGCGATCACACCAATAACTTGTAATCTTTAAAAGAATATCAAAATCATGCAATGAGCAAGTCTGCGTTTATTAGACAGCTCAATATCATGTCAGTTTGTGCTCTCAGAATCGGTGAATCTGCTGTGGTCATTCCATCACATCTGGAGAGGAGACCTGAACCAGGAAGATGGTCACCAGATAACACGGTAACCAGTTAAACCATAACACCGACAGCTGCCGCCTCCACCAAACAAACACAAACCAACCCCAATAAACACTGTTCCTCTAAAAAACTCCTCAAAGCATCAACAGAGAAACAAAAGTTTTGGAAAAAAAGAGAATTAGAGAACTCACATTCAGCACGCTCTCAGCAGCACTCACCAACTCACTGCACTCACTCCCAACACGCACTCACACAGAGACAGAGAGAGAGAGATCTCTATCTCAATCACAATCACAACAGCAGCAAAGTATGTAACAGCCTGCCACAAACTAAGAGAGTCAGTCAGTGGACAAAACTAAAGTCTGAATGTTGATACATACTGTATATACACAAGTGTGTTTTTTATCTTGTTTTTATTTTATTTATTATTTATTTTGATATATAAATGTATTCATGCATTTGTTTACTGATTGATTTTATTGATTATTTGTATTGAATTGAATTGAATTGAGACAGAGGAGAGGAGAGTGCAGGAGAGAGAGACAGATGAGAGGAGAGCGGAGGAGAGGAGAGCGCAGGAGAGAGAGACGGAGGAGAGGAGAGCGCAGGAGAGAGAGACGGAGGAGAGGAGAGAGAGATGGAGGAGAGGAGAGCGCAGGAGAGAGAGACGGAGGAAAGAGAGACAGAGGAGAGGAGAGCGCAGGAGAGAGAGAGACGGAGGAGAGAGAGACGGAGGAGAGAGAGACGGAGGAGAGGAGAGCGGAGGAGAGGATGAGCGCAGGAGAGAGAGAGGAGAGGAGAGGAGAGAGAGAGAGAGAGAGAGGCGCAGAGAGAACGGAGGAGAGGAGAGACGGACGAGAGAGGAGAGCGGAGGAGAGAGAGAGACAGATGAGAGGAGAGAGGAGGAGAGAGAGACGGAGGAGAGGAGAGAGAGATGGAGGAGAGGAGAGCGGAGGAGAGAGAGACGGAGGAGAGGAGAGCGCAGGAGAGAGAGACGGAGGAGAGAGAGACGGGAGAGAGAGAAGCGGAGGAGAGGAGAGAGAGACAGATGAGAGGAGAGCGAGGAGGAGAGGAGAGCGCAGGAGAGAGATGGAGGAGAGGAGAGCGCAGGAGAGAGAGACAGATGAGAGGAGAGCGGAGGAGAGGAGGGAGCGCAGGAGAGAGAGACGAGAGATGGAGAGAGAGAGCGCAGGAGAGAGAGACAGATGAGAGGAGAGCGGAGGAGAGGAGAGCGCAGAGAGAGGGAGAGAAGGAGGAGAGGAGAGCGCAGAGAGAGAGAGAGACGGAGGAGAGGAGAGCGCAGGAGAGAGAGAGACGGAGGAGGAGGAGAGAGAGAGAGGGAGGAGAGGAGAGCGAGAGAGGAGAAGAGAGAGAGAGGACGGAGGAGAGGAGAGCGCAGGAGAGAGAGAAGCGGAGGAGAGGAGGAAGAGGAAAGCGAGGGGAGAGGAGAGAGACGGAGGAGAGGAGAGAGAGGATGGAGGAGAGGAGGAGCGCAGGAGAGAGAGAGATGGAGGAGAGGAGAGCGCAGGAGAGAGAGACGGAGGAAAGAGAGACAGAGGAGAGGAGAGTGCAGGAGAGGAGAGAGAGACGGAGGAGACTTTGACTTTTAAACACCTTTTTATTTGACATTGTAACATTAACCAAAAAAGGTGCTTAATATAACTTTCCCATTACTACCAAGGGAAAAATAACTCTCCATCCTACATCAAAGAAACCAAACTTGTGCTTAATCACCACTTCATTCCCAAACTTAACATATCATCATTCATTTTATAATAATCATATTCCAATTTAATTCTAGATTTTACCAAAGCTTTAAACAAGGCTAATACATTAGCATTTCTTCCTTCATTTTCAATTTTATATACCTTCCAAATAGATAATTTTGCTTGACCAATCAAAAAATTTGAGAGAGTACAATGTTCTCTTTGAGAACGTGAATATTTACACCCAAAAATAAACAGTGTTTTTGAAAAAACCCAACCAAGACTTGATAAAATACCCTCTAAAAAACTAAAGAGAGCACACAGTCTTTGACATTCACAAAAAGTGTGAAACACTGTTTCTAATACATTGCAAAAACTAACAACTGGTAATATATCAGGATTACATTTAAACAGAAAGGTTTTTGTTGGCATTGCACAATGCAAAATACGCCACTGAAGGTCTCCTGACCGCTTAGGTAAAGGACTTTTATAAAACAACCGCCAAGAAGGTGACTGTTCGTGAAATACAGATAAGAAACCTCTCCATTTTGTATCTTTCTTCCCTATTAGTTGATTAGAAAATGTAATTTTAACACATACAATATACAATTGTCTTTTATTTATTTCCAGAAACGATTCATGTTCGAGCTCTCGAAATGAAAGGAGCTGTCTTTCTTTTTTATCATCTTGATAATTCCGCGGAGTAATAAACACCTCAGGAAAGAGGCATTGCTTTAACCCAGTAGACAAAAACCTTTCAATAAACTGTCTAAGCAACACCGGAAAGGATTCTTTCAGCTTATTTAAGATGTTTCCAACAATTCTCTCAGATTTCCCCCCAACTTGTCTACAAATTTCTTGCACTGAATTCCATTTTCTTTCTTCTAAATCAATTAAATCTTCTACTTTTGAAATACCTGCTGAAACAAAATTCTTAATTTCGGTATCTGACATATTATCCTTTTGGCAAAACCCATGAATTATAAAAAAGTGGTTCGTCAAGGCCAAAATGCTCTTCTCGATCTGTTTTAAATTGATTCCAGACACTTAGAACATTCTTATAAAAACTAGTAAAAGATGAATTTTTAAACATTTCATTTGACAACAGAAATAATTGTCTGTCCAGTCCTCTTCCACCAGTGTTCCGTAAAATGGCTAAACTAAACATAATCCATGGCTGAGGGTTCTGATCATAAAGCAGTCTTTGAGCTATTTGTAATCTCATTGCCTTAACTTTTGAGACTAGATGGATAAGGCTTTGACCGCCCTCAAATACTGGCAAACTCAAAACTCCTGAATTCAGCCAGTGATGTCCTCCCCAAAAGAAATCCACAAAGTGTCTCTGGAGTAGTTGTAAAAGGTCTGTTGGAGGGTCTAAAACGGACAGACGATGCCACAACATAGAAGCAGCCAAATTATTTATGACTAATACCCTTCCTCTGTAGGACAGTTGAGGTTGAATCCACTTCCATTTCTGAAGTTTCCCCAACACCTTTTTCTGCTACTCCATCCCAGTTCTTTGTCATATATTGCTCAGTACCAAAGAAGACTCCAAGAATTTTAAAGCCATCTGTTTTCCACTGACACATTTGAGGAAGATGAGGTGGACTTTCTTCTTGCCACTGGCCCAGAAGTAGTGCATTAGTTTTATTCCAGTTTACCTGCGCTGAAGACGCTTTCTGAAACAGATCCAGACTCATATTCAAGTGATCAATGTCTTCTTGAGATCTTATTATCACTGTGATGTCATCCGCGTAAGCTGTAAGGCTTACGTTAGTTACTTCTGAGATATCAGGATTAAGAACTGAAATACCATGTAATTTTTTTCTCAAAATTCTCAGCAAGGGCTCTATGACCAATGTATATAAAAGTCCAGAAAGACTGCAGCCTTGTCTAACACCTCTGCACACTGGAAAAGTTCTTGTTAAAACTCCATTAATCTTCAACATACTGTAAACGTCAGTATATAGTAGCTGAATTTGTGAGATGAATTTCTCTCCAAACCCAAAAGCAGTCAGAGTTTTAAAGAGGTAGTGATGGTCGACTCTGTCGAATGCCTTTTCCTGGTCAAGTGACAGAAGTCCAACATCAAGCTTGTATATATCAGTTAACTGTAATAGATCACGCACTAGAAACAAGTTATCAAAGATGGAGCGTTTTGGAACACAGTATGATTGATCCTCATGGACTATGGAAGCCAAGCATTCTTTTAGGCGATTCGTTAATGCCTTTGAGAGAATCTTGTAGTCTGTGTTTAAAATTGAGACGGGACGCCAGTTTTTTAAGGACCTTAGGTCACCTTTTTTAGGTAATAGAGTTATTACAGCTCTTCTGCAACTAAGGGGTATTCACTTTCAGTAAATACAGAATGTAAATCCGGTCCAATCAGTGCCCAAAAAACTTTGTAAAATTCAGATGTTAGACCGTCTAACCCTGGGGATCGTCCAGCAGATTGTTGTTCACAAGCTGTACTTAATTCTCCAAATGAAAGAGAATGTTCTAATTCTTTCTTGCTTTCATCCTTTAATTTAGGAACATCCTTAAGAATACATTCCACAGCTTTAGGATCACAAGACTGAGCACTGTAAAGTTCTTCATAGAATGACAAGGCTTGTAAGATAATCTCCTTTTTATCTGTTGTCTCTCTCCCATCGGGTAGTTTAAGATGATCAACTGATTTTCTCTCTCGAACTTTCCTTTCCAAGGCAAAAAAGAATGTTGAGGAAGAGTCCATGTTGTGAAGTTGAGCGATTCTTGATCGAACTATTGCTCCTTGGTCTCTTTCTTCATACAATTTTTTTAAAAGAAATTTATTCTGTTCAAGTAGATCTTCACTTTTTCCATCTTTCCCACTTATGGAGCTACTTAGCTTTAAAATTCCTTCTTCCAAAAGCTTTATCTTCTTTTTAGTTTCATTCGTATTATTTTGTGTATACTGTTGCCAGAAAGACTTCGTCTGGATTTTCCCAATATCCCACCATTGGCTTAAGGATTTAAACTGTGACATTCTCTCTCTCCAAGCTCTCCAGAAAAGAGTAAAAGAGTGCACAAAAGTGTGATCTTTTAACAGTCTATTATTAAAGTGCCAATAAGATTTATTATAAGTATTCAATGTAGTGACCGTGACAGATATATAGTGATGATCAGATAGGGGTGTGGGACTAATACTACTATTAAGAAAACACTGTCTTTTAGATTTTTGAACATAAATTCTATCTAACCTGGCTCCAGATATAATTTTTGAACCCATCTTTAACCATGTATATTGTTTTTCTTTAGGAAAGGATTCTCTCCACACATCAACAAGTGCATGATATTTTAAAACATTTCTGAGCGCTTCTGCTGATTTGTGTAAAGGAAAAACATCAATCCAACCAACTGTATAATCAATAGTGCCATTAAAATCTCCAGCTACAATTATTACTATTTCTTGAGGAATTCCATTAATCACTTCTTGTAATTTTCTAAAATATTCAATTCTGTGGGCGTAAACATTAATAAATGAAAAAGATAAACCTTGCAAAATAATATCTACTCGTTGCATTCTACCAGGTATAATATCTATCATATTGGAAGCCTGTTCTTGAAGTTTAGCAGATATCAAGATAGCTACACCAGCACTAACATTTGACCCATGGCTAAGAAAAACTTGCCCTTTCCACTCACTAAGCCATTCTATCTGGTTATAGTTATCAGTCTGAGTTTCCTGCAAAAAAATTACACCTGTCTTCTTTAAAGTAAAAAAATTAAAAAGAGCAAACCTTTTTGCTGCACTACGGCATCCATTAACATTTAAAGATCCAATGCTCAAGGACGCCATAATTATTAAAAGGGAAATTTTAATGCAGCCGAGTACCATTTTGCAAGTCTTATACATTTATCCTAACCCGTTACACTTTTTTATTGCTACGTTGGATCATCTTTTTCACTTTAGTGATTATCTTCTTCAGACGATATCGTTTTTGTCTATTGAATTCTTCAAGAGTTGCATTTGTCATTATATATCTAGAAGAGGCAAGAAAGCTTTTCAAATCTGGAAAAAACATTTCAATCTGGGGATTTCTGGAAACTTTGTTTTATCAAGGAAGACACTTATTTGTTTTACAGAATATAGTCTGGAGTTTGTATCACTCGTTTCTAAAGATCCTACTTGTGAATCGGTTTCTTCCATGTCAAAAAAACTCTTCACTTTCACTTCCATTATCTGAATCATGATCTGACTGGACAGTATCTGTACTTACATTTGACCACTGACTACATTCCCTTTCTTCGGTTTCATTCCCATTTGTCACAACACTTTGCTCTTCTGTGTTTTTTTGCGGTAAACACGTATTTTCCTTACTTTTAGACTGAGAACATGCATTTTCTGACTGACTTGCATCAGAAATCTCAGCTCTCTGTTCTGTTTTTTTGTCGTGGTTTGTATTTTCCTCTCGGTTCTGTGGCTCTGAGTTTGTCTCTACACGCACATTAGAGCTGCCCTCTCCTGCACGGTTATCAGATCTAGGGCACGTCTGCCGAACATGACCATGTTCCCCGCATCCATAACACCGCATTTGTTCCGTGCTGATAAAGATTGTGTAATCTTTACCTTCGATTGATATTTTTATCGCTACTTCAAGCTGGTCATATTGTGCGTTCGGTATTAGATACGTGAATCGTCGGAAAGACATAATGTGCTTCATGTCAGGATTCTTGAGCCCTAAAGTGATCATCCTGATCGGCGCAGTAACTTTACCGTAACGTTCAAGTATTCATTTCAAAGTTTCATCTTTTATGAATGGCGGTACATTGGAAAGAACTACTTTTTTGGAGGGACTCGATAACGGCAGTAATTGTAAAAACATACTGTTTACCTCAAGCCCTGTCTCAATTAATGTATCAACCATATCAACGTCAGTGAGAAAAACAACCAGTGCTTTGTTCATTCTAGCAGCTGACTTAATATTTAAACCACCAACCTTCTGACTGACGGCTAGTAGTACGTCTTCTATGTTCATGTTCTCCTCCGGCATGCACTTGAAACCGTGTTTGAGAGTTAGACGTGAAAAATCGTCGTTTGACTCCATTCTTGGTTGCAGCCCTGCGCTGAGCGCAGTCTGCGGGTAAATAATTTAACAATCTTTACGTTAAATATTAAAATGACTACAAGCAATGAAAAGTAAAGAAAAGAAACAGAAAAAGTTTTCCCACGCGTGCTCAAGCACCACACTCTTCCCGCTACCCACAATCCCTTGAGAGAGACTTTTGACTTTTAGGTCTTCTTTATTGATTCAATAAAAACGTAAGAGACCTATTTTAAAAATATAATAATTCTCACATACATATATTTTTCACACACATATATACATAGAGAGGAAAGGGAAGGAAAATAAATAAATAAATACCTTCCCCTTAATACTTAAATATAAAATAGCAAGGAATCATCAACATCAACATCACAAATACAGTGGTTTACAGCCCATTTACCTTTAAACATCTTCATATCATTGACCAGTTTATAATACGCAAACTCAATTTTAATGCGAGATTTTAACAACCCTTTTAAAATAGACACAACATCAGTTGACCCAGAATCATTCAAAACATGTTTTCTTGATAGCCATATACCCAATTTTGCCTGACCAAAAAGAAAGTTAATCAGAACATGTACTTCCCTCCTACTTCTACAATACTTTGGTCCATAGATAAAAAGTGCTGGAGTAAATACTTCCCCTAATGTATGAACCCACTCTTCTAAGATACAAAACAAAGGATGAAGCCTTTCGCAGTTTAAAAACAAATGATAAACAGTTTCCTGCTCTCTACAAAAAGGACAGCCTACTTCTACCTCTGGATCAAGGTGTGCTCTGTGTCTGTTTGTAGCTATAATCCCATGTACTATTCTCCACTGAAGGTCACCAGACCTTTTCTCAATGGGTGGTTTGTACAGGGACCTCCAGCAGCCTTTATGGGAGGCACCTGGCCCCAGAACCTCCAGCCATTTTGACTCGCTGACACTCTTCAGTGTGTTAAGATGCCACACTTTCACACACATAATGTACATCTCTTTCTTATCAGCATCACCAAAGCAGGCTAGTTTAGGTGTATTAAATGTCAATAAGCAGCCTTCCTTTTCTTGCCATTCAGTGCCAGTCAGTGTTGAGAAAAACAACTCTGGAAAGGCACAATTGTCTACTTCTTCATCAGAAGTTTCCATTGCCAGTCTATATTCCTGAGGCAGAGACTCTAAAATCCGGGTCAACGTGTTTTGTGCCAGCCTGACTGATTTTATTCCCAGTTTCAAAGCTAGATTTTCAGGGCTAATCCAAGTCTCTTTGTCTTTTAAGTGTCCAATCTTCGTCATGTTTGCAGCCCACATAGCTTTTCTGAAAGTGTCCGATTTAAAAACATCAGAATTCAATGCAGAATTGAAAAACAGTGGTTCCTCTTTCAGCCATAAATTGTTTTTGCTATCTGCATTCCGTGACAAATTAAAAAGGGACCATGACTTTAAAACTGATCTATAAAAGAGACTCAGTCCACTTAAATCCAGTCTGTTAATGTCCATCAAGAACAAGTGGCGGTCCAAACCCATGTTTCCAGCTCTTCTTAGGAGGGCACAGGCTACTTCTGCCCAGCACACATCCACTCCATAGAGCAGTCTTTGCACCGTCTGCATTCTGAAGGTCCTGAGTCTCGCTCTGATGTCAATCAACCCCTGGCCTCCTTCTTGTCTAGGTAGATACAGCACTGCCGCCTTCAACCAGTGCTGTCCCGACCAGAAAAAAATCCACTAGTCGCTGTTGTATTCCTCGCACTAGATCCTCCGGAGGCTCAAGTACTATCATTCGGTGCCAAAGTGAAGAAGCAACCAAGTTGTTACATACCAGAACCCTCCCTCTATAGGACAACTGGGGGAGCAACCAATTCCAGCGAGACAACTTTGCACACACTTTCTCCAAGAGGCCTTCCCAGTTTTTCTTCATAAACTCTTCTGTCCCTAAAAACACTCCTAAATACTTTAACCCTGCTCTTCCCCATTGCAACCCACCAGGAAGCATCGGACCTTTAAAAAAACCTACCGCACCATAAAGCCTCACTTTTTCCCCAATTAACTACAGCTGATGAGGCTTTCCCATAAAACTCTAAAGCCTGTTTAAGCACCTGAATGTCACCCTGGTCTCTAATTATAACTGTTATATCATCAGCATATGCAGAGAGTTTAATAGAACAGTTTAGGGTGTTGATCTGTAGGCCCATTAACTCTCTTCTCAATTTGCACAACAAGGGTTCAACTACAATGCTGTACATTTGACCTGACAGTGGACAACCCTGTCTGATTCCTCTTTTCACATTTATAGGGACACTTAACCCACCACCCATTTTGATCATACATGTCGCTTCCGTATATAAAAGTTTAATCCTTGAGATGAACTTTTCCCCAAAACCAAAAGCATTGAGGGTGTCAAACAGAAACCTATGATCAACCCTGTCAAAAGCCTTTTCCTGATCCAGGGACAAAAGGCCCATATTGGCATCTTTACTAGAAGCATAATCAAAAACATCCCTAATTAAGTGAAGATTATCCATGATTGACCTATTTTTAACACAATATGACTGATCTGTGTGTACGGTTTCGTACAACACATTATTTAATCTGTTTGCTAGAACCTTGGAAAAAATTTTATATTCTGTACACAAAATTGCCACAGGTCTCCAGTTCTTTAAAAGAGTTAAATCTCCCTTTTTTGGGAGCAATGATAAAACAGCACGTTGACAGCTAGTTGAAAGAATACCTTCACTGCAGCATTTCTGAAGCACCTTAAAATAGTCATCTCCAATTATTGTCCAAAAAGATTTGTAAAACTCAGCCGGATAGTCCATCCAAGCCAGGACTCTTGCCTGAAGAGAGAGCCTTAACAGCCAGAGATACTTCCTCAAAAGAGATGTCAGTCTCTAAAAGCTTTTTATGATCTTCAGATAAAACAGGTAAGTCTTTTAGCAGCTCTCTTCTACAATGTTCATCAGAGATTTCAGCAGCGTACAAATTAGAATAGAAGTCAACCGCAAGCTTTCTCATTTCCTGTGGGTCCGAGGTAACATGTCCATTATTGTCCTTCAGCGAAAGCATCAATTTCTGCTGACCCACTTTAGGCTCTAGATTAAAAAAATAATTAGTAGGAGCATCCACATCCTTCAGAGTTAAATAACGGCTTCTTATAAGAGCTCCTTTGACCCTTTCATCCAGAATTGAGCTTAAGTGGGTTTTCTTTTCAATCCACCGTTCTTTTAACTGAACATCATCATTTACAGTCATATTCATTTCAATATTAACAATCTCTGTTTCCAGCCACTTTAATGTATTTTTTAAACATACAGAGGAATAAGCAGAATATTTCTGAGAGAAATCTTTTATATGCACTTTACCAACTTCCCACCACTGTATAATACTTTCAAAGAGACTCTTTTCTGCTTGCCATGCTTCCCAAAAATCCTTAAAAGCTTTACAAAACTCTTTATCTTCTAACAGTTTTGTATTAAAATGCCAGTAGCAGCTCTTATGTGTGCTTTTAGACAGGGTAAAGCCAACCCTAATAAGTTTGTGATCAGAAAATATATTGGGAATAATTTCTGTACCAACAACTCTATTTTTCAGGTTACAAAATATATAAAACCGGTCCAAACGAGCAGCAGAAATCCTATCATTACAGACCTTCACCCATGTATATTGTTTTGTGGAAGGATTGTGTTCTCTCCATACATCTGAGAGGTTCAGCTTTTTAATAACCCCAGCTAAAGAGGAGGCTGACTGTGCATGAGGCTCTTCCCCATTCCTATCAAACGTAAAATCAAGAGTGCAATTCCAGTCACCCCCTACAACAATAAACACGTCTTCATTTTCTTCTTTAACTACATTTTCAAACTTCTTGAAAAGTAAACTCCTTTCTGCCCCAACATTAGGAGCATAAATATTTACAAACAAGAATTTAAAATTACTAATTTCAGCTTTAACAATTAAAAACCTTCCTGGCTCTACTTCATTTTTTGATAAAACTTTAACCTTTACCGTAGGAGAAAAGAGAATAGCCACCCCAGCACTTAAATTAGTCCCATGACTGAGAACATAGTCTCCTTTCCACCATAAACCCCAGTCAACTTCATTGCTACAAGTACTATGAGTTTCTTGTAAAAATGTAACACTCAAATCTTTCAAACGAATGATTTCTGATAAAACCTTATTCTTTTTCCCATCCCTCATCCCATTGACATTAAGAGAACCCACCCTTAAGATCTCCATAAGAAAGAAAGGGAAAAAGAAAAAACAGATCAGATTGAAAGAGAATTGTTCAGTCATTGAAATTACTTAGATTTCCCCCTCGCTTTCCCCGTCCTTCTTCCTGATCTGACAACAGTCAAGTATTTCTTGAGACGAAATCTTTTTTGTTGTGACAGTTCATCATAGCTACTTTCTTGCCTAAACCACATTACTGAAGCAATAAACTTTTCAGCATCCGGGAAGTAATCTCTTATTTCAACACCCGCTTTTCCTTTTGTCTTATCAAGAAAAGAATTGATCTGCTCAAGGGGATACAGATCTTTCACCACCTCCTTAGACACATCACCGCGCACACACACACACAACCACGAAAAAACTCCTCTTCCTACACTCAACCCGAGGGGAAAAGAGGAAAGAAGAGAAGAGAAATATAAAGAAAAAACACTGAAAGATTATTCACAATCACTCTCAGCAACGCTCTCAAACACGCGCTCAGCTCCCCACAACCTCCCAGCATGCACCAGAGAGAGAGAGAGAGAGACGGAGGAGAGGAGAGCGCAGGAGAGAGAGACAGACGAGAGGAGAGCGGAGGAGAGGAGAGCGCAGGAGAGAGAGACGGAGGAGAGGAGAGCGCAGGAGAGAGAGATGGAGGAGAGGAGAGCGCAGGAGAGAGAGACAGATGAGAGGAGAGCGGAGGAGAGGAGAGCGCAGGAGAGAGAGAGACGGAGGAGAGGAGAGCGCAGGAGAGAGAGACGGAGGAGAGGAGAGCGCAGGAGAGAGACGGAGGAGAGCGCAGGAGAGAGACGGAGGAGAGGAGAGCGGAGGAGAGGAGAGCGCAGGAGAGAGAGACGGAGGAGAGGAGAGCGCAGGAGAGAGAGACAGATGAGAGGAGAGCGGAGGAGAGGAGAGCGCAGGAGAGAGAGACGGAGGAGAGGAGAGCGCAGGAGAGAGAGACAGATGAGAGGAGAGCGGAGGAGAGAGAGACGGATGAGAGGAGAGCGCAGGAGAGAGAGACGGAGGAGAGGAGAGCGGGAGGAGAGAGGAGAGGCAGGAGAGGAGAGAGAGACGGAGAAGAGGAGAGCGCAGGAGAGAGAGAGCGGAGGAGAGAGAGACGGATGAGAGGAGAGCGCAGGAGAGAGAGACGGAGGAGAGGAGAGCGGAGTAGAGGAGAGCGCAGGAGAGAGAGACGGAGAAGAGGAGAGCGCAGGAGAGAGAGAGAAAAAAACACAAAAGTATATAGCAGGAGAGGAGAGCGCAGGAGAGAGACGGAGGAGACTTTTTTGACTTTAGAATGTCCTTTATTTATACATTACAAAATAGCTTTTTTGCTTTTATGGGAAAAAACACATAAGTTTATACATTCCCAAGCTATAAAAACATGAATGAATAAATAAATAAATGAACAATAAAAGACCTTAAACACTCAATTACAAACCTTCTCAAAAAATGTTAATTTTAAATCCTTCAAAACCATCAGGTTCACATAAAAACCCATCAACTCCCCAAAAATGATAAAAAAAAACATCACATTATTAGTAAGTTTGTAAAAAGCATATTCCAACGTTATTCTTTTTTTAATAAAACAATTAACCATAAAAAAACAGGATCTGTTTCACCCCCCTTTGCTTCCACTTTATTTTTCCTTGTAACCCAAATTGCAAGCTTGATTAAACCATACAAAAAATTTAAAATAATCACTTTCTTCTTTTTATCAACGGAGTACTTTGGGCCATAAATGAACAGATTAAAACTAAAACAACCCAACAGTCTTATACTCCAACATTTTGCCAATTCTAAAATATTTTTTTAAACGAGAACATTGCATAAAAACATGCCAAAAACACTCTCAGACTCACCACAGAAAGGACATCCCTCCCCAACTAAAGGATCTAACCGTGCTATGTGTCTGTTCATAGCTAATATCCCATATACAATTCTCCATTGAAGATCTCCTATTCTCTTCTCAATGGGTCTTTTGTACAGGGACCTCCAGCTTCCTCTCGGGGAAGAGTCTGACTCCAACACTGAAGTACATTTTGTTCCTTTGAAGTCTTTAAAAAATTTATAGTTGCAGTTTTTAACACACACCCTGTAAAGGGTTTTCCTGGTAAGCGTTCTAAAACAACTCAACTCGGGGATTTCCATAGTCACTGTGTTTCCAGGGGTTTCCTCCCAATCTTCATCCTTTAGGGAGATTTTAAAATCAGGGAAACCATAAGCCTCTTTACAGGTTTTTGGAGCAGTAACATTTAAAAAGTCTCTTGCTGCTCTTGGTAGTGCCGACTCTAGTTCGTTAAACAACCGTTGGGTGGTCCTTACGGATCTGAAGCCCACCATATCAGCCAGTTCCTTTGCCTCCATCCATTCACATCCTCTTCTGAGATCGGATACCTTTGATATCCCAGCACTAGTAAGTGCGACTCTGATGGCATCAGAGGACAAACAAACAGTGTGTAAAAAATCATTAAAAAATAAGGGCTCTTTTAGGATCCAGGCATCAGGACTCATTCTCTGGAAAAATTAAAAGTCTGCCACAGCTCCAATATATTACTATAAAAGGGTGTAAGTCCTCCGAGTGAAGTTCCATTAAAGTTCATTAAAAACAGTTGTCTGTCCAAGCCCATTCTTCTGGTCTTGAGAAGCAGGGCACACGCAACGTCCATCCACACGTGAGGCCGATGATAGAAGAGGCGCTGGACCGCCATCAATCGAAAGGTTGCCAGCCTCGCCTTTATGTCGATGAGTCCCTGTCCACCTTCATGCACCGGCAGGTAGAGCTTCGCTGGCTTTAGCCAATGTTGTCCAGACCAGAAGAAGTCCACCAGCATCTTTTGAATCTCTCTGATTAAAACCATCGGTGGGTCGAGGACCATGAACTTATGCCAGAGTGTTGAGGCGATCAGATTGTTGGCGATCAGAACTCTTCCCCTATACGAAAGCTGGGGTAGCAACCATTTCCATTTAGACAACTTGGCGCGGACCCTATCTACTAATCCCTCCCAATTTTTCTTTTCAAAGTCATCGTTACCTAAAAATACCCCTAAATATTTAAAACCTGTTTTATTCCATTTAACATTTTTTGGAAGTTTAGGTAAGTTAAAAATATCATTACTTTTGGATCCAAACCATAAGGCTTCTGTTTTTTTCCCAGTTAAGTTTGGCAGAAGAAAGTTTGCCATACATTTCTAAGCTTTCTTCTAAACATAGCACATCTTCTGTATTTTTAATTACAACAGCAACATCATCAGCATAAGCAGAGAGAACAAAAGCTTCTTTTCTTAAACCTCCTGTTATAACTATGCCCTTTAATTTTTTCCTTATCATGCAAAGTAAAGGTTCTATTCCTAAACTGTAAAGCTGTCCTGACATCGGACATCCCTGTCTAATGCCTTTCTCCATTTTTACAGGAACGCTTAACCCTCCTCCAACTTTTATCAAACATGAAGCGTCATGGTATAACACCTTTATCCAAGATAAAAACTTTTCACAAAAACCATAGCATTTTAGAACATGAAAGAGATAGTGGTGATCTACACGATCAAAAGCTTTCTCTTGATCAAGAGAAACAATCCCAAATTCTTTGGGCATTAACAATCCCAAAGTCCACATTGTACAGTTTTGTATACCTTAAAATATCTCTCATTAAAAACAGGTTATCATAAATAGATTTCTTGGGAATACAATAAGCTTGGTCTTCAAAAATTAACTTGTCTAACACTTTTTTAAGTCTGTTAACAAAGCACTTAGACAGTATTTTGTAATCTGTAGTGAGTACAGACACAGGCCTCCAATTTTTTTACATAAGCAAATCTCCTTTTTTGGGGATTAGAGAGAGAACGGCCCGCTGACAACTTTTAGGGAGCATATTCAGAATAAAACTTTCCTTTAAAACACAAAACAAATCTTGCCCAATAACTTCCCAAAAGGACTTATAAAACTCTGCCGGCAGACCATCAATGCCTGGAGCTTTCCCTTTATTAAGCTGATGAACTGCTTCCGTCACTTCTCCGAAACACAGGTCACTTTCAAGAGTTTGTGCAGTTTGTTCATCCAATACTGGCAGATCATTAAAAAAGTCACTTGATGGATAGAAGTCAGTCTCTTCTTTTGCATATAAATTAGTGTAAAAGTCCACAGCAAGCCTTCTCATCTCCTGAGGATCTGAGGTAACTGTCCCGTTTGCTTTTCGAATGCCATGCATAACATTGGATTGGGAGTGTTTTTTTCTCCAGGTTAAAGAAGAAGGTTGTTGGAGCATCCATATCCTGCACTGATATAAACCGTGCTCTGACCAAAGCTGCTTTAACCCTCTCCTGAAATATATCTCTTAATTCCTGTTTTTTTGTCTTTAAGTGTTCTTGTAAACAAGGATCATTTTGGTTCATCAGGCTATTTAGAATTTCACATATCTCTTTTTCTAAAACATATACAGTATATTTGAGCTCGTTTCTTGTATGTGATAAAAATTGTTGACTAAAAAGTTTAATCTGAGCTTTCCCCACTTCCCACCACTGCAGGAGATTGTTAAAATCACTTTTTTTGATTTACCCAATAACTCCAAAATTGTTTAAAATTTTCGCAGAAGTCGTGATCTAAAAGAAGTTTGGTGTCAAACCTCCAAAAATAAAAACGAGGGGTTGTATGTGACAATAAAACATGTAAAGTGATCATATGGTGGTCTGAGATAACGTTTGGGATTATTTGTGTGTCCATTGCTCTATTATACATAGATTTCTTCATATAAAATCTATCGAGACGAGCAGCACTAATTCTATTGTTAGTAACTCTAATCCAGGTGTACTGTTTCACTCCTTCATTCTTTCCTCTCCAAATATCAAAGAGTTCTGATTGTTTTATAACATTTTTTAGAGATAGGGCAGATGATGGATGAGGTTCTTCACCATTCCTGTCAGTGATCAAATCTACAGTACAGTTCCAATCCCCACCCATAATTAAAAAATCATCTTGATCTAAATCATAAAGAACTTTCTTAAGTTTCTGAAATAGTTGAATTCGATCACTTCCTACTATGGGAGCATAAATATTAATAAAAACAAAAACCTTACTGTTTATTTCTACTTTTAAAACAAGGAGCCTTCCTTTTTCTACTTCCTGTTTTGATAAAATATTGATATTTGTTTTCACTGAGAAAAGTATTGCCACCCCTGCACTTACATTAGTGCCATGGCTTAAAAACACACTCACCATCCCACCTCAAACCCCAATCTGTTTCATTTGCTTCATCACTGTGTGTTTCTTGAAGAAACATCACATTAATCTCTTTAGGTCCAATACACTCTTTTAACAAAGCTAATTTATTTCCATCCCTGGCCCCATTTATGTTCAAAGATCCTACTCTCAGGATATCCATAGAAATAAAAGAGGGAAGGAGATCAAATAAAATCAGAAAAGTGAAGATAAACCCGAAAGAGTTGTAGACACCCATGTGATCCTTATTTTAATTTACTTCTCTTATTTCGAACTTTCTTTGAACCTTGCCTAATTGCCGTTATGTGTTTCTTTAACCTAAATCTCTTTTGTTGGGACAGAACTTCATTGCTGCACTCACTGCGAATTTTTATCACCTGAATCAACAAAACTTGTTTAAATCGGGGAAAAACTCTGCAAGTTCAAACACTTTTGCCTTTGGTTTCATCCAAGAAGTTGTTAATCTGTTCAACAGTATACAACAACTCCTTCATTAACGTAGTACGTCTTCTATGCTCATGTTCTCCTCCGGCATGCACTTGAAACCGTGTTTGAGAGTTAGACGCGAAAAAGCGTCGTTTGACTCCATTCTTGGTCGCAGCCCTGCGCTGAGCGCAGTCTGCGGGTAAATAATTTAACAATCTTTACGTTAAATATTTAAATGACTATAAACAATGAAAAATAAAGAAAATAAACCGAAAAGTTTTCCCACGCGTGCTCAAGCACCACACTCTTCCCGCTACCCACAATCCCTTGAGAGAGAGAAGACTTATGAATCCGTTTGTACATTGTTCTAACGCTGCTTTAGGAGCAGCGGTGGAAATTTTATTTTTTTATTTTCAGAAACAACTTGAGGGGAACACTGGATTCAGACACAAAGAGTCGGATGAGAGAATCGTCAAACAGAGGACATTGTTACACTGCAGCTAAAATGTTGACTAGTCCCAGAAACATTTACTTGGACAGTAGATTAGTCATTTAGAAATTAATACAGTTGATATTCTATTGTTTTATGTTTTAATGGACTAGACCTAATCAACAAGTAAAGTGAAAGTGACGTGACATTAGCCAAGTATGCTGACCCATACTTAGAATTCGTGCTCTGCATTTAACCCCATCCAAAGTGCACACACACAGAGCAGTGAACACACACACACACCGTGAACACACACCTGGAGCAGTGGGTATCATTTATGCAGCGGCGCCCGGGGAGCAGTTGGGGGTTCGATGCCTTGCTCAAGGGCACCTCAGTCGTGGTATTGAAGGTGGAGAGAGAACTGTACATGCACTCCCCCCACCCACAATTCCTGCCGGCCCGAGACTCGAACTCACAACCCTTCGATTGGGAGTCCGACTGTATCCTTATGTGACACTGTCACAGTAAAGGTGCAATTAATGTTTAATCAAGCTGTATTACCTCGAATCTCAGCTGTAAATTAATTATTATCAAATTATTGTTATGATTATTAACAACTACATGCATACCAGTCTCTCATAAATGTAACATCAAACAATGACAAAAAAAAGGTTAGAGTTAAGGTTAGATTATATAAAATATAATTAGCTTAATTTAACCAATAAATAAATAAATAAATAAAAAATAAAAATAATGACTGAAATAAAGTTTTTTTTTTCCTGTTAAATATTGTGTCTATACAGAAATGTTATCAAAACTGAAAGTGTGACAGATATACACAGTCTGTTCTCTATTACAATTAAAAAGTAATCTTTAAATGTACATCTATAAATGAACGGTAGCTGCACTCACTGTTGTTGCAGATGAAAGGTCGGACATCAGTACATGACAAATCCTCAAATTTTCCATTTTTCATCATACCACAAAAGCTGCCTTCTGGTTGTCCAGGAGCCCAGTTCAGATAGAGCACAGGTTCACCTGAAGACCACTGCCATTCATCACTACGCGTCCTCTGCAGCCCAATCCAGACATACTGAACACTTCCATCATTCACACTCTTCTTCAGCTCGTTCGTGTCGTTCATGTTGTCAGCGGTGGCCAGATCTGTGTATTTCTCTCTGCAGTATCTCTGAGCTTCAGTCCAGGTCTTCCTCTCATTTATAAAGTGATACTGACGCTGAACACATTCAGATACGGAGCAGAGAGCTGTGAAAGAGAGACACTGCTTTAATGCTTTTCATAACAGGATCAAACCTAATGAACCTAGAAACCATAAATAAAACCACAAACACACTCACCAATGAGAAGAAGAATGAAATACAGAGTTTGATCCATTTCTGAGGATGAAACACATTAAAAAACTCAAATACTCTAATTTTCATCTCAGAGTAAAACACCATGAATTTTTTTTAAAAACATCTTAGCGGCATAACAGGATTCACAACAATTCAGATAATATTAACATCTAAAAGTCTAATTCTAGTCTAAGAATGAACATTTGAGTTGTTCTTACTTTAGAGGTTGTGTGTCTGTCCTGAGTCTGATGTTTCTGTCTTCAGCGTTAAACTGTGTGATTATTATATCTGCTTTCATGAATCAGCGTCACATCATTTGTTTACTACTCTAAAAAAAAACCTATTTCATGTTTTACTTCCTCTTTTTTTGTGTATTTGTCCATGTCTTTCCACTAATTTTCATATTGACATCTGTGTCAGTCAGTATCAGTCAATATGAAATGTACTTTATTTAACAAAATTACATACATATGAACATTCTTAATTTACATTTTGACACTTAAAACTAAGTAGCTATTATAATATTACAGATGGATAGCACAACTCTGTTCAGTTTGAAATGCATTTTTATATTCCTGTTGAGGCACTTTTTACATGATGCTTTTTTAAACAAATAACCCACTAACGATCTGACTGAGTGAGGGGTTGAGGTCGTTAGTGAAGACGGTGATACTGGTGACTGACAGCCTCGAAAACCCTCCATTTGAGGCTGCAGTGTGTGAGATGAAAGAATACTCGTGATTATTGAGAAAGATTTTGTATTGCGTGAACGGTTTGAGGAATTGAAAAAAGACAAGATGAAGAAGAAAGAGAGATTCTTCCCTTTCTTATCTCGGGTTTCTTCTTTTTCCTCTTCTGAGAGCCGAGGCCCCTGCTGATGAAGATCAGACACAGCAGACATGAGCAACAGAGACGAGAGGAAGACTCTGAGCAGCCTGCATTGATCTGCTCATATATTGTGTAATTATTACCCTGAGATCCATTCATAATGTTAGAAAAGACTCCCATCATCCAAAATGAAACAATGACATCATCTGCTTCTGTTTCAGAAGAAATGTGTCTAGATACTCAATCTAGATGCTCGGTTGTGATTGAATGGAATGCAAAGATTAAAACATTGTTACATTTTTTAGAATTTAGAATGTATCTCTTTATGAAAATTCTAATATTGTTTCGTTTCCTACTCCTGCTGTCTACTGATTTTTTTTTGTTTTTTTTTTTTTTTTATAAAACATGAATATGTTTGCATGTAAACACATCCTCATTCATTTGTTTATGTCCACACCACATTTAGACATTCAGGCTGGACAGTATTTACATCTCTGACGTGAAACAGAAGCATAAACAAGTTATTATTTTAGTCGCATTTGATTACATTTCATTCAATTCTTATTAATATTTTAATTGCAGAAAAGTAAGACTGTAAATGTGTCTCAATTCAAAGGCCTACTGCCTCAAAGTCCACAAAGATTAAAATTAACATTGTTAAATGAGACTGTCTATGGAGGATTTCCTGTGTGACACAGCAGAGACGACAGACTTAAACAAATAAATAAAATAAAAAATAAAAAAATCCCCCAAATCATCCTAAAACAGCACTGTAACAAACTTCTGTAGTTTACAAAACACTAATACTGTAAAATAAACAAATGTTTACTGTAGAACTCGTCACATATTGACGTTTGGTCAGGACCCCTTGGCGTCGCCTTTTGACCCTCGAGGTATTCCTTTAGCATAATTTTTTGAAGTGCAGGTTTATCCTTTTAGTGTCACTTCTCATGCAGGGTCCTCTATTGTTTTCATTTGTAAAAAATATAAATAGTTTTATATAAATGTATACTTTCACTGGAGCACATAACCCCACCCCTAAACCTATAACTTCTGAACAATATAAACACACAACAGGGAAATAACAGTACAGTCACAGGTATTTAAAAAAAAAAAAAAAAAATAATAAAAATAAAAAAATCCTGCACATAAAGAAGCAGTATAAAAAAACATTACAAACAAGTCCTGTTGCATTCCAAGTCTTCTGAAGCCATACAATGTCTTTATGTGAAGAAGAGAGTAAAAACAAAAGGTTTTAATCACTGAAAATGATCCCGCTCATTTAAAAAGATACTCCTGACCTTAGCATGACACAATCAGTCACGAGATACACAAGAGCCAATAGCATTTCACAACCAAAGCTGACATAAGGCTTCTTCTGGTGGTATTTGTTGAATTTGCGCTCAGACTACACACAGGATCTGAGCTTTACAGCACAATCAGCAGATTACACCTTTAACTTTATTCAACACCCCACCTTTCTCAACATAGCAACAGTCAAGACTGGCTGCTGATATATTTATTAGAATGAGCTTTTAATCATGTGTATTGTCTAATCGCAGGAAAGGCCTCCCTTCACAAATCAACTTAATTATGATCATTAAATAATTTGTTTAAATTTTCAGCAGATGGATGAGGTTCATTGTGAGTTCTATCTAGATCTGGATTAACAGAACAATTCAAATCTCCACCAAGAATTGTTTCTTGACCAATATTTGGAGCATACACATTGAAAAAGTAAAATTTAAAACACAATATGTTCTTGACCAATATTTGGAGCATACACATTGAAAAAGGAAAATTTGTATCACAAAAACCAATATCATCTCTCAGAATCCGACCAGGCATTACCTCAACCATTTCTGGATGACTACAGACACGTGGAGCAAAAATAGGATGACAGCAACTGCACTCAGGATTGTTCCGTGGTGTAATGAAATATTGCCTTTCTGATCCCCATCCACTGTGCTTGAGTCTGCTGAACTCTATGTGCTTTCTGTAATAAAATAACATCTGCTTGCTTTAAATGCATATAATCAAATAAAACAACTCTCTTTTCTTTTTCCCAACAAACCCATTAAAATTAAAAGTCACAATCTTTAAGGTTGCCCTTAGGAACAAAAGAAAATGCAAAGAATAACCCAAAACATCACCCTATTAATCACAGCCCTATAAATGTTTCTTGAGACCAGCATTTAATCTATTTATTTTTTTAATTATTATTATTTTCTTTACAGTGGCCACGTGTTTTTAAGTTTATATCATTTGGGTTGATCAGTCTCCTCCAGTAATGCTTTCCTCATAGCCATAGCACAATAATTGAGAAAAAAGTTACAAATCAGAGAAATACTTCTTTAATTTTGTTCTTTGCTAATTAAAAGTGTCATTAACAAACTCGTTAATTGGTTGCACCATATAATACGATGGCTTCATTTGGAAGTTGCATTTTTTCTCTGCAGAACTGAAAACAGTGAGATAATCTACAATATCAGAGTCCTCACTGTCAGCAGATGTTTGTGAGCTCCATGACTCTCCGGCTCCCTCAGTGGTGATCTCTGATCCACTCCAAACCCCACTACTGACATTATCACATTCACCAGCATCCACTGAACACTTTCCCACATCCACAGCATTGCTGTCTGCTGCACGCTCTTTCAGATATTATATATCTTTAGACAAAAAAGTAAAATATCACTTAGAAAAAAATTAGTTTAGTTTCCTTTTTTTCTCTATCAAAATACTTGATTGTGACTGGCTGTAAAGTGGAAATAAAAAAATAAAAAAATATTTTTTTTAGATTTCATTTATTTGTAAAAATTATTTAGTTTAGTTTCTTACTCCTGCTGTTTACTGTAGGCTCTTTGATTGATTGTTTATAAAACATGAAGTCTATCTATTAAGAAGATGACCAACTTCATCCAGTGTCATCTAGGAGAGAGAAACATGGGTTTGCAGATGGCTGGTAAGGCCAATCTGAGCCTGAAAATGTCTCTGACTAAACAGCCAGATCAAAGACTTGGTACGGAGCCCGCAAATTCTTAAACTGTTCCCTCGGTTTAACAAATCGTCTCAGTTTATAAAACCATACTCACAAATTCTTAAACTGTTCCCTCGGTTTAACAAATCGTGCCCACGGATTAATAAACCATACCCACGAATTTCCAATCTGTGCGCTCAGATTTTGTAAACCTTACCTTCGGTTTTTGAATCCGTACCCACAAATTCATAATCTGTGTGCACGCTTTCACAATCCGTTCCCTCGGATTTGTAAACTCACAGATTTGTGGCCCTGCCCCCAACTAACTCTGGGGGAAAAGCTTAGTGTAATAAAATCACCTAAATAAGTCTTCATGTTAAGAAAGAACAGTACACAAACACATATCCAAAACTGTAAAAGGTTATTTAAAAATAAAACATTCATGAATTATTTTATGACAAATGTCTTAAGTGTACTCATTTATTTAGCCTATAAATTAAAATAATAATAATAAAAATAACTATTATTATTATCATATGTTATTATACAGGTTATGCATAAGAAGCTTTTATCCAAAACGACTTACAAAAGAGGAACAAATTACTCCAGAGTCAGTCACAACGCCAGGTTTATTATACAATAATAATCAAGTGCTAAGATTATCACAAATTAAACAAGATTTTGACGCACATCTTTCTTCTTAAATCGTTGTATTCCACTTTGTACTACAATTGTTAGAGAATTACTTCAGGCACTTTGCTGAAGACCTATTCCACATAATAATATTCAATAAAACTGTATGTTAACAAGTAGGAGCTGGACCGAGGGTACGGATTGCAAAGTTATGAATTCCTAGGTAACGAATTGCGAAAGCGTGCACACGGATTATGAATTCGTGGGTACAGATTCAAAAACCGAAGGTACGGTTTACAAAATCTGAGAGCACGGATTGGAAATTCGTGGGTACGGTTTATTAAACCGAGGGAACAGTTTAAGAATTCTTGCGTATGGTTTATAAACTGGGGGGACGGATTGCAAAACCGTCGTCATGGATTGTATTTTTTTTTCCTACAGGTGACTTCTCAGGCTCCGTAATTTGGGGTGTCTCTGTCATGTGATTGTTGCTCGCTCAGGCTTTGCTTGCAGCTCTTTTTTTCTTCAATGTCTCAATGCTCAGCTGCTCTGAGAGCGTGGCCCCATCTGTTACAGCAAGGTGCCAGGAAGAGCATTCGAGGTCAAGGTCTTCCCATGAAGAGTAATCAATGCCAAAATCTTTCATTGAGGCTTTGAACCTCTTTTTCTGTCATTTTCAGCTCTCCATACAGGAAGCGTTTTATTAGACGTTTGTTGGACAATCTCACAATGTTTCTGGCTCAGCAGAGCTGAGGTTTTTGCAGCATTGTGAAGATACCGGCATGTTTGTCCTTTCAAGTATGTCTGTGTCGGGGACTTTATTTTGCCACTTCCCTTTCAGCAGTCCAGAGGTGGAAGTGGTTCAGCTTCTTGGCATGTTGCTGGTAGACTGTCCAAGTTTCAGAGGCATGAAGGAGGGCAGATAGGACTCCTGTCCTGTAGACCTTCAGCTTGGTGGTCAAGCTGATCCCTTTTTGATCCTGCATTGATGAGCGATGTCTGCTAAAGGTCTTGTCTACTCTAATGTCTGTGTCATCATTGATATTCAGGATGCATGATAGGGTGCTCCCTAAATAGGTGAACTTGTCCACTGTTGACAGTGTCTGGTTGTTCACTGTCACTGTGGGCTCCTGGTATGGTTTTTGTGGGGCAGGCTGGTACATCACCACAGTCTTCATTATGCTAATAGTCGGGCCAAAGTTGTAGCATACAGTGGAGAACAGTTCCAGGCTGTCCTGCATGTCACAAGCACTTCACATATTCAGGGCACAGTCATCAACAAACATGACGTAATGGAAGTATAATGACATAGTCTGGCTACACAGACCTTGAACTTATCTACTTATCTGTCAGCATTGCAGGAACAGTGTGGGGGCAAACACGTAGCCTTGCTTCTCTCCATATGTAACTACGAAAGCTAGATCTCAATCATCAAGCACACAAGCCTGCATGCCGTTGTGGTATTGGCATACTATGCAAATTAATCTTTCAGAGCAACCAAACTTACTCATGATCTTCCAAAACCCCTCACAACAGGTCAACATTTGGTTCCTGGCACTTCTCTTGAGATTGTCCGTCAGCAAATATCATGTTTACTGTTCCTCGTTCTTTCCTGAAGCCACACTGGCTCTCGGGGAGTAGACCCTGCTCTAAGTGCACAGTGAGACGGTTCAGGAGGATTCTTGCAAGGATTTTTCCTGAGGTGCAGAGGAGTGAGATTCCTTGGTGGTTATCACACATCTGTCTGTTTCCGTTGTGTCTGTAAAGGTGCACTATGGTGGTGTCCTTGAAGTCTTGAAGGAGAGTACCTTGTGCCCACATTGTTTGGAATAGTTCTGTCAGCTAATTTTGCAGGCATGGTCCAGACGCTTAGATCTCAGATAAAACATGGTTATGTTTGCATGTAAACACATCCTCATTCATTTGTTTATGTCCACACCACATTTAGACATTCAGGCTGAACAATATTTGCATCTCTGATGTGAAACATTAGGATAAACAGTCAGTGTTATATTTATTTAGATTTCATTCAGTCTTATTTATCTGTTTTATTGCAACAACAGGAAAGTTACACTGTAACTGCATCCCAATTCAGCGGCTGCATCCTTCAAAGTCAAAGTGGGCGTTGTTAAATGAGACTATGAAGATTTCCTGTTTGTATCACCAGCTGTTCCCGCCCACCGCTCCTATCGCCTAGCAACTGTGTGTGACAGCTGCCATCAGGTACACAGCAGAGATATTTCTGACAGACTTTTACATACAAAAATGGAGTCAATATTATAATTCTTCCAGGTAAAATAAGTTTGGTTAAACTGTTTATCAATTTTATCTAATTAGCAACAATTAGTCAACATAGTTTATTTCTATGCTTATTATTAACAGCTAATTTTCATTTATTTATTTATTGCCCTGCAATAGAGCAATGGCTTCACCGTTTCAATCAGGCCATTTTTCCCAGAAACATACAGTGGCCGAGCTTAATGAATTATGATTGAAACCAAGCTGGATTTTATAATTCTGATGTTGGGAAACAGTCAAAGAAACAGATGGGATTGCTGGTTGTACAGGGGTTTATTTGAGCTGCTGTTGTTGACACATTCTTTAATGTTTCGTGCAAAATTCTAGAGATTTTATACCCAACCTTCACACCTTAAAGAATAAACATTACTTCATTTAGCTGAGACACACAATGTCGGTGTTCACTGATTCATATTCAACCAGTCATTTCTAATCTAAAGACATTGATACATGAAACTCAATATAAGAGAGAGAAGTAGCTGTAACACCATACACAGATCCTTTAAACACAAATAATACATTTAATAAACCTCATATCACACACTGCAGTTATATTATTTATGTCAGGATGAAATAGAAACTAGTATAAATGTATATCAGATTGAGAGTCTATGATGCCCTTTGACCATCACAAAATTCAGTGAATTTAGTAAATGACACACACACACACACACACACACACACACACACACACACACACACACACGTTTCGACTGCCTTTTGAGACAAAAACTGTTCAAATTATTCCTTTACAAAGTGAGTGATGAATGAAAATGAAGATAAAGGGAGTAAAACCACACAAGCACTTCTTATCTTGCATAAAGTTCTGTTCATCCTTTCACTCTGAATATCTGCTGCAGATGAAGTTGAGTTTGTGTAGTCTCAGGACGGCTGATCCAGCGCTGATCTCCTCCAGACTCCTCCAGACTGCTCCAGATCTCACTGTGTGTTCACAGTCCTCCTCTGATGTACCGTTCCCTGGAGCCCAGTTCTGATAGCACACAGTCTCTCCACTCACCCAGAACCAGACGCCCACAGTGCAGGAGTGACGCAAACCCAACCACACCTCCGCAGTAGACGCTCGTTTAACCACGTTCATCACATGACGCTGAATCTCTTCTGAATGAACCGAGACCAGATCCACATGATTCTGTCTGCAGTATCTCAGAGCTTCAGACCACGTCAGATTCTCTCTGATCACAATCAGTTTATCTGGAAACCAAACAAAGCACAAGCAGAAACTAGAGAGAGACTGATCAAAAACAACATGCAGAACAAACACTGGGGATGAATTTGTCATGTCAGACATGTAGAGTGAACTTTAAGAGATCTGGAGGTGATGATGGAGTGAGTGTGTTTTGTGAAGATCTCACCTTCATGACACACAAAAGGATATTGATTGGTGCAAGAGACGTCATGCCATCGTCTCTGAGCATCCAGTTTGACAGCTGCACAGTTTTCATTACCTCCAACATTATTAGGTTGACCAGTGTTCCAGTCTCTGAATGAGGAGTCACTCTGATCTGACCACTGCCATGAGTCTCTGAACAGACCGATCCAGAAATACTCTCCAGATAAATTATTATCACTAATGATCTTCTGAACCTGTTGACTGTCATTCTGGTTTTTCACACTGACCAGATCAATGTGATTCTGTCTGCAGTAACTCTGAGCGTCTCTCCAGTTTATCGTCTGATTGCCAAATAAGAGTCCTGTGTTGGCTTCAAGAAAAAAGAAAAAGAAAAATGGAACTTTTTGGAGTGACTTATGAATCCGTTTGTACATTGTTCTTATTGTTCTCTAGGAGCAGCGGTTGGAAACATCAGAAACAACTTGAGCTGCTTCTACAGCTAGTGATTTATTGGATATTCACAATATATTTAGGATTATTTTAAAGATGTAACTTATTTATCATGAAGTAACATCTGGGAACATCATGATTATTATAAAGCTCTTTCTGTTTGTCCATTATGTTTCCTTATACTGTACGTCTCTCTAGAAAACTGGATTCAGACACAAAGAGTCAGATGAGAGAATCGTCAAACAGAGGACATTGTTACACTGCAGCTAAAATGTTGACTAGTCCCAGAAACATTTACTTGGACAGTAGATTAGTCATTTAGAAATTAATCCAGTTGATACTCTATTGTTTTATGTTTTAATGGACTAGACCTAATCAACAAGTAAAAATGTATGTTTGTGTTGATATACTCAAGGCTGAAAACATCAAGCTGGATCACCTCTAATCTCTGCTGTAAATTAATTATTATCAAAATATTATTATGATTATTAACAACTACATCCATACCAGTCTCTCTTTCTCTCTGATATTTTTCCTTTAGTCTCTTCATTTGCAGGTTCTTATTGTGACAAATTACCCTTGTGTTAGAAACAAACAAACAAACAAAGCAATAAATAAATAAATAAAAATAATAATGATTGAAATAAAGTTTTTTTTTTTTTTTCTGGAAAATATTGTGTCTATACAGAAATGTTATCAAAACTGAAAGTGTGACAGATATACACAGTCTGTTCTATATTCACAATCAAATTAAAAAGTAATCTTAATCTATAAATTAACGGTTGTTGTGATTTTAAATAGCTGCACTCACTGTTGTTGCAGATGAAATGTCGGATATCAGTACATGACAAATCCTCAAATTGTCCATTTTTCATCATACCACAATCTCTGCTTTCTGGTTGTCCAGGAGCCCAGTTCAGATAGAGCGCAGGTTCACCTGAAGACCACTGCCATTTTCTCTGCAGTCCAATCCAGACATACCGAACACTTCCATCATTCACACTCTTCTTCAGCTCGTTCGTGTCGTTCATGTTGTCAGCGGTGGCCAGATCTGTGTAATTATCTCTGCAGTATCTCTGAGCTTCACTCCAGGTCTTACTCTCATTTATAAAGTGATACTGACCGCTGAATACATTCAGATACGGAGCAGAAAGCTGTGAAAGAGAGGCACTGCTTTAATGCTTTTCATAACAGGATCAAACCCAATGAACCTATAAACCATAAATAAAACCACAAACACACTCACCAATGAGAAGAAGAATGAAATACAGAGTTTGGTTCATTTCTGAAGAGAAAATATATAAATAAACTCAGATGTTAAATATTCACTGATTCATTTTGGTGTAAAACATGATTTCAGTGACAATTAAAAAATCCATCTTAACAGGAACATAAATGCACTGTACACAATTATTAAGACAATATTAATATCTCAAAGTGTAATTCTAGTTAAATAATTAAAGTTATTCTTACTTTAGAGGTCGTGTGTCCCTGTCCTGAGTCTGATGTTTCTGTCTTCAGCTTTAAACTGTGATTATTATATTTGCTCTCATCCAGCATCACATCATTAAACAAATTCTTCTTCCTCATTCATGTTTTTCCCTTTTTCTTTTTATGTGTTGGTATTTGTGTAATTCTCTGGAACAGTGTTAATTTGAATGTGTTAGAGACTGGAGTCTGTTCAGTAATAAAGTACTGTGTTTCCACAGCGGCTTCACGGGAAAAATCCACCTCAACATTTGCATTTTTGTTTTCATTTTCTTTCAGCTTTGATACTGTCAGTGACCAACAGCATGTTTCTGCATCCCAAACTAAACACAATATTTTCACAAACTTTGAAACATATTCTGCATCATCATTAGTATCTGTTGTGTCATGAGTGCTATGCACACAATCTAATGACACATGCAAATGAAAGACAACAACACCACACAACTCTTAGTTTATGGAGATCATAGGCACAGAGAACATTATATTTCACTTGTGTGCAGGTGCACTGTTGCTCTCTTCATATAATTTCAACTTATGTAACAGTAAATTTCCCTGGTTTTACAAAGCATGCTTGCATTTGATTTAAATACTACTTTAATCTCTTTCTTTCATTTACATTATTCTCTTTGATATTTTTCTCTTCCCCCCCCCCATTGATAAACATGCATATGAGGATATCCAGGCCTGTAATGACTGACCAGATAAGGGGTCAAACCAGATACTAGTTCCTATTTAATACTAAAATTCATGTTCACATTCACTTAAGCCATTTTTAACAGCAGAAACTACATAATATAGCACAAAAAGGTGCACATTGTGTAAATGTATTTACATGTGAGTTACAAGAGCAGGAAACTAGTTTAAAAGCATCTCTGATACAGTTGCATTTACATTTACAAACACAGTAGCACACAATGTTTCATAGGCACAAACCAATGAAGAAACATTCTCTCAGCGCACATTAGTAGAACGTTCTAAGAAGCATCATTAAGGCTTGAGGTGATCAAACTGTTTTGTTAAAACATTCTTTTAATGTAACGGTCTAACAACGATGAACATTTTCATCAAAACATTTTGTGAGGATTTTTTAGTGAGATGTTGTTGAGTTGGGTTTACAGATTATAAAAGTTCTGAAAACACATTCGCACAATGTTTTCAATACCAACAAATGAAGAATCATTCTCCATAGCCACATTAGTACGAACTGTTATGACGAACAATCGTTGAGGTTTGAGGTGATCACATGCTTGTTTCTTTAAAACGTTCTTTTAAAGTGGACCAGGATTTTTAACAGAAAGATGAAAACATTTTAACCAGAACATTTTGAGGATGGCTGGTTGTGATGAAACAAGGATATTAAATGTGCCTCAAAAAACACCCTGCACACAATGTTTCAAAATAACAAATGAGAACGAGGTCGCTCAGCCACATTAGTAAACGTTAAGGAACAACTTTTGAGGCTTGAGATATGATGTCTTTTTTGTTTAAAACATTCTTTTAGATGTACGGTTTAACAAAGATAAAACCCTTTTATCCGACAAACATTTTTGGAGTATTTTGTTGAGGGTCACGATTATAAAATTTCTCACAAACACTTTGGTACAATGTTTCAAGACAACAAATGAGAACATTCTCTCACCCATTAGTAGAACATTATACGAACATCTGTTGTAGGCTTGAGTGATTCAATGTTTTGTTTGATGTTCGTCAAATGTACGTTTAACAACACGTCTTAGACACTGTATCCGCAACATTTTGAGGAGTGTTTTTGAGGATGCTGTTGAGGAACACTTATAAAATGTTCTCAAAAACTCAGTTAGCACAATGTTTCCAGACAACAAATGCAGAACATGCTCTCAGCCACAATTTCGTATAAACAGTTTACGAACACTCGTTTGAGACTTTGATGGGATCACATGTGGTTGATTTAAAACTTCCTTCAAATGGGTGCGGTGTGTTAACAAGATAGCAACAACTGTTATCCGCAACATTTTGAGGATGTTGGTTTTGAGGAAACAGATGAGAAAATATGCTCCAAAACTGATTGACACAATGTTTCCAAGATAACCAATGAAGAACAGTTCGTCTCAGCAAAGTTGGTAGACACATTATACGAACATCATTGGAGGCTTGAGGGGGAGGACATGCTTTTGTTCCACACGTTTGTTTCCCCCTAATGTGACAGTCTAACCACAGCTACAACAGAGTCTTCCTGCCACCTTTGAA
The DNA here is from genome assembly GCF_018340385.1 of Cyprinus carpio. NCBI lineage: Eukaryota > Metazoa > Chordata > Actinopteri > Cypriniformes > Cyprinidae > Cyprinus > Cyprinus carpio. Next base: position 10,803,736 of record NC_056614.1, on the reverse strand, counting down.
GGAGTTTGATGATTGTCGTTTGAGGTAACATATTAATTAAAAATGTTTTCAAAAACACACTTGCACAATGGTTTCACGCACAACACACTTGAAGAACCATTTCTCTCAGCCACTTGGAGTAGACCACGTTTTATCGAACGTCTTTTGAGGCTTGAGGTGAGCAAATTTTATTTGAGTTTAAAACATGTATAATTTTAATGTACCTGGTCCTAACAGATTCAATTCACTTTCAATTGTTCAAATCAAGTTTAATTTGGTATATCGCTGTTCGAACGAATACAGATCACTGCCAAGCACCTTTACAGAAATTAAGTTATTCTACACTATTTGTAGTAGTCTTATAAGTGGTGCCCGGTTCCCCAGTTTAATGTTCATCCTGCCAGAAATGTTCAGAACAATCACATAACAACCGTAACCAAAAGAACGATTAACACTATTAACCGCAATTTATGCAATCAAACTTATAGCAAAAATGTAGTAGTCCCTGTAATGTTGATCTCTGGTTTTATCAATCATCTGAGGTCCTCCTGAGGGTTTGGCATCATCTCTTCTCATGTTGTTCTGGATCATACTGAAGCTTCGGTGTAAATCCTGAGTTACCACGGATGTTACCAACGAGATGACCTTTTAGCCCCGCAACATTTTGAGGATGTTTTGAGGATTGTTTGTTTGAGGTAACATAGTTAAAAAATGTGCTCAACAAAAACCACTTGTTCCACTGTTTCAAGACACCAATCTGAATAACATTCTCTCCATTGCCCACTTCGTAGCACCATTCTAAGGAACATCTTTTGAGGCCTTGAGGTGATCAAATGTTTTTATAATAAATGTCTTCTGAATGTGACGTTTAACAAAGATAGAACATGTTTTCCGTAACATTTTTGAGGATGTATTTTGGGAATGTTGTTGAGGTAACAGAGTATAGCATCGGTCTCAAAAACACATTTGCACAAGTGTTATCAAAGCGAAACACAAGAGAAGAACATTCTCTCAGGCCACATTAGTAAGAATCGTTAACAAGACATCCTTGATGGGCTGAGTCATTTTTACATTTAAACGTTCTTCTAATGTGACCAGTTTAACAAAGATAGGAACATGTTTTTCATCCCCCACACCACACAAGCGAAGAGGCGGCACCCTCTTAGGTAACACTCAATGATGTTGGAGCGCGACACGGTAAGAAATTTGAGTAGATTTACGTTGGAAAAAAGTTTTGAAAGTAGTTTTTTCACTCCAGGTAAAAGCCTAACCAGAATAAGGAGTGGGATTAATTAGACACTTTAAAAGTGTTGTGTTTACTTTGGGAATGCACCGTTAAATTTTGTTTGACACGTTGTTTGTAAATTTTTAACATTATAGTAATGCGTAATCACTGTAAAAAAAAGTGTGCTTGTTCAATATCGATAATTTAACCTGTGCACTGCAACAAAGCAATATGTACGATGTACTATAATTTATGTACTTAATTGACTTTAAAATTTTGCACGCATTGTATTTTACGTACAAGTTAAACAGTGACGTACCATTTGCTCACTCACTAAAATAAAAAGGGCTAATGCACCAGAAGCCCTCATACATGGTACACCTTATACGACAATGACGTAACAATCATTGCATAGTGGTTGGAGTATGATGAATGTGGTCCGTTTGGTGTAGAAAAATAACCTCAAGCATTGTCACACAACAAGTATGTTTTTTCTAAACCTAAACATGAAAAGCAACCAACAAAAACAATTGTAAATACAACCGAAATCAGTGTAGAAATGGAACATTTTTAATTATAATTCCCCATTGCAGGTTTGGGGAAATATGGGGATGCATGAACTTTGTATAGTTCTCGCAAAGAAATCCCTTGGTAAATGTGACAGAGTGAATCAAGTATTCTATGTGTGGCCGTGTAAATTTCTCGCTCGTATAAATAGCGCAAAGGTTAGTAGATGGCGTACTTTTCCTGAAGCGTATGTACTCTGCCTCCGCCTCCGTCCGGTATTGTGGATCTTCGAAGCACCCATAGAGATCCCAATGGAAGGTAATCCTCAAGAGCAAAAGGTTGAGATCGGGTGGCATTTTTAATGGGTTTAGTGCGAAGTGTTGGAATGTCCGTGTTTAACCTATAGGCAACGATCTGTATCCACACCAATCCCCCCTATTATTGCTTGGATTGACAGCCAGAGCATCTTTCGTCGGGGAGATTCCGAGGCAGTTGGGGTGCGGCCTGGGACTGCCTCCTATGCCCTTGTCTGTCCGTTGCTCTGCGTAGGAAGGATGGTAGCGGCTTGTGTCTTAGTTATTACAGCAAATTTGATTATCGGGGTGGGTAGGGCTAGGTATGAGATCGAGTGGGTTTACCCCACCGCTGGGGGCGGGCGGTATGTGAGAGTTAAAAGAGGTCTTAATTCAGGCTGGCGCCAGAGGTTCCTCAGGGACCCTCGGGGGGCAAGTTTACTGTGCCCTCCGGGGGTCCATGGACCGGGACGGCACTGCAGGTGGCGTTAGCAGGAATTGCACAGGCAACTGGCGGGGGGCAGGGGATAGGGTATTGGGGAGTAGGGACGTGGTTTTATACACGGCCGCACGGGTCTGGAAGGGCAGTCGTGGGTGAGATGGGCCGCAAACAAACGGGGCCAAAAAGAGGTGACGTCAAAGCGCGGATGACGGAGTGAATCTCGGCCGAGTGATGTGGGTCGCTCGCACCAAAGGATTTTGCGCACTCCCTAATGTCACGTTCGGTAGGGGGGTGTGAGGGGGCTAACAGTTCTAGGGAGGGCGTTCCTAGTGCTCAATGTATCATTCACAAGGGAAAGGGAGAGGGAGTGATTCAGAGGGGGGAGAAATGAAGTTTATTTGTCAAGAAAGTTACGGGACGGTTGCAAGGCACCGGGTCCTGCGTTTTGCGGGGTGAGTTAACTGTCGCTAAGGAGGGCGCGTGCCTGAAGGTTATCCATGGGTATGAGACCCACACCGGGGGGACCGGACTAAGGTGTGACTGAGCGGGGGGAGTTCAGCGGGGAGGCAACAGAACAACGGGGGCCAAGTAACTAGGGAAATTTGAGGTTGTCCAAATTGAATTTCTACACGCGGAGGGGAGGAGTAACATGACGGGGAACTGTATTATTTTTTCGGGTTTTAAGGAATTGCCTTCCCGGAGGAGTGTTCAGGGGAGACAACCCTGACGGGGATATGGTTTATGTATAATAATACGTTACACAACGTATATGGGTAAATCGCGGTTTATTAGATAGAGGGTGTTCCTCAAAACACACTGGCCACACATGTGACTAGTTTAAGATAACACATGCCGCAACATCTCGCAGCCACAGGATTAAGCACGTTTGTGTAAAAGAGCTCATTGAGGGTTTGGATGGTGAATGACACGGTGGGACTAAACACAGGCCTTCGAATGTGTGACGGGTAGAACAACAGCTAGGCACCTTTTTTCTGCAACGTTTCGAGAAGGGTGTTTTTTGTGTGATGTTGTGGAGGTAACATATTATATACTGGTTATCCTCAATAAACATTGGCATAAGCTTTTCAAGATCCCAAAGAAAGACCAGGCGCCTGGTCATAACATTAGGAGAAATGTTTTTAGAGGATGTCGATTTGACCGGAGGTGGATGGGAAGGGGGGGGATTTTTAATAAGGTGTTCTTGCTGGACGTGTGACGGATAAGACAAGCCTAGAACACTTACCCTGCCACATGTTGTGGAAGTGGTTGTTTGAGATGTTACTTAGTTGAGGTAAACAGATTAATATCCGGTGCATCTCACATAAAGTAGCAACGGCCCGTGGGAAAAGGGTATAGTGTGCAGGAATGTCAACTCAAATTGTGGGAAACTTCGTGTATTAAATAAATTCATGTGCACACAGACTGAAGTAGTTTAAGTATTTGGTTCTTTTAATTGTATGTGATTTGGTTTTGCTCACATTTAACTTAATGGAACAAACAATACTAGGAATATCTTTCAATAATACCAAAAAAAAAAAAAAGAAAAAAAAAAAAAATCATTTTGAGTGAAATTGGTGGCCTTCTGAGAAGAGTATGTTCCATTGGGACTGTACATGTACTCGAATACTTGGTAGGGGGCTCCTTTTGCTTTAATTACGTACTCCGCATCAATTTTGGTTGTGGCATGGAGGTGATCAGTTTGTGCACTGCTGGCCGGTGGTATGGAAGCCCAGGTTTCTTTGACAGTGGCCTTCAGTTTCATCTGCAGTTTTTGGTCTCTCTGTTTCTCATTTTCCTCTTGACAATACCTCATAATGATTCTCTCTGGGTTTCAGGTCCTGGTGAGTATGCTGCTGGCCAGTTCACCGCCACACCACGACCATGGGTCATTAACCAACTTTTGGTGCTTTTTGCCAGTGACAGTGGGCAGGTGCCAATCCTGCTGGAAAATGAAATCGCCACCTCATCTTCCAAAAGCTGGGTCAGCAGAAGGTAAGCCTGAATGTGCCAAAACCAAAAAATTCTTGGTAAAACACGTGGGTGCAGTGACTATTTGGTTTTCAAAAAAAACCAATGAGAACCCAACCCCAGCCCTAGATGACATTGCACCCCCAAAGCATCACAGACTGTGGAAAACTTTAACAGCGGGATATTCAAGGCAACTTTGGCCTATGAGCCTCTCCACCCTTCCTCCAGACTCTAGGGACCTGTGTTTTCCAAATGAAAATCCAAAACTTGCTCTCATCTGAAAAGAGGAACTTGACCACTGGGCAACAGGTCCCAGTTCTTTCTTCCTCCTTAGCCCCCAGGCAAGACGCCTCTGAACGTTTGTCTGTGGTTCAGGAGTGGCTTAACAAAACAGTAATCCGACAACTGGTAGTCCAAATTTCCGTGACACGTCCTGTGTGTGGTGGCTCTTGATGTGCCTTGACCCCCATGCCTCAGTCCTATTCCTTGTGAAGTTCACTCAAATTCTTGAAATCGAGTTTTTTTGCTTGACAATCCCCAATAAGGCTGCGGTTCTCTTGGTTGGTGGTGCATCTTTTTTCTTCCACACTTTTTCCTTCCACTCAACTTTCTTGTTAACATGCTTGGCTACAGCACTCTGTGAACAGCCAGCTTCTTTGGCAATGAATATGTCCCTGTGTGCTTACCCGCCTTGATGAAGGGTGGTCAATGATTGTCTTCTGGGTCAACTGTCAGATCAGCAGTCTTCCCCATGATTGTGTAGTCTAGTGAACCAAACTGAGAGACCATTTGAAGGCTCAGGAAATCTTTGCAGGTGTTTTGAGTTGGATTAGCTGATATGGCATTTCACCCATTGTTTTAAATTTGTTGAAGATAGTGAATTGGTGGGTTTTTGTTAAATGTGAGCCAAAATCATCACAATTAAAGAGAACCAAAGACTCAAACTAACTTCCAGTCTACCTGTGCATTTGACGTTATTTCATTACACAAGTCTTCACAATTTTGAGTTGAATTCACTGAAATAAATGAACTTTTTTCCACGACATTCAACTTTATTTGAGATGCACATGTAATGTTTCAATAAAAAACTTGTTACAAACTGTTTTCAAGATAAACAAAGAAAGAAAGATTCCTCTTCTCGCCATCATTTTAGGGAAGGTTTATAGGAACATAACTAAGACTTGAATGTGTGTTAATGTCTTGTATAAAACGTTTTCTTGTCAATGTGGCGGTATTAAACAAAGCTAGCACATTTTTATCTGCAACAATTTGACGGAATGTTTTTGTGATGTTGTGAGGGTAACAGATTATATAATGTTTGTCAATAAAACAGTGTTACTAATGTTTCAGGATAACAAAGAAAGAACATTCTCTCAGGTCACATTAGGAAAATGTTATAGTGGAACATCACCTGAGGCTATGAAGATGGTGTTATGTTTTTTTAATAAAACGTTCTTGTTATGTGCAACGTGCATAGTCCGCAAAGCTAGAACTTTTATCTGCAGCAATTTGGAGGTGTTTTGGGAATGTTTTACACGTTGAGGTAAGACAGTCTGTGCTATATAAATGTTCTCAATAAAATACTTGGCATAATTTTCAAATACAAGCGGAACGACATTCTCCAAAGCCCATTAGTTAGGAACGTGCATAGTGGAACATCACTGAGGCCCTGAGTGTGTTTATGTTTTTTATAATAAAACGGATCTTGTAATGGTTGACGTAATAACAAAAGCTGGAACATTTGAACTGCAACATTTTGAAGATGTTTTGTGGATGTTTTTGAGGTAACAGATTATATAATGTTGTCAATATAACATTGTTTACAATGATTCAAGATAACAAAGGAAGAGCATTTTCACAGCCACATTAGGAAAAACGTTATAAGAAGCGTCATTGAGGCCTGAGATGGTTTTTGTGAAAAAATTTTTTGTAAAAGTGTTTTGGAATGTTCTTGTGTTTACAAAACTACACTCTAAAAAAAGTTGGTTCTTTAAAGTCCTTTACAAGTCGTAAACAGCTCTTTTAAGAACTGTATCCTCCTGAAGAACATTTTATATGCTGAGACTGGTTCTTTGCTTTAAAGTTCATGGTTATTTTTCACTCTGCTTTTTTGTTTTTTTCAAAGATCTGTAACTGTCCAAAAGTCACATCATTACTGGTTTTCTGTAGCTCAAGACAGACTTTCAACACACTCTTTCAGTGGTAAATGATGGTCATTTCTTAAAATTTCTATAAATTTAACTTTTAAAAATGGTAACTAGTTGCATGCCAATCATGTCTTTTTTTTTCTTTTTAGTTTAACCAGAAAATGCACATGACCAGATCTGTTCAGTTAAGGATACTAACTTTGCTCTTCACTCAGTAGGCCTAACATAAATGCTGAAATAATGATCCATGATTCAATGATTTTTTAAATTACTTTATGCATAAACACCAAGTCATGAATAACATTAAAGTTATCTTATGACTTGAATTGAATTTTTCATACACTTTGCCATGTCAAAAAAATAAATAAATAAATACAATTTAACATATTGCTTTTTGTTTATTTATTTGTTTATTTATGTAAAACGTAAATAGAAGCCACAATATATTATAAAATCAGGTAGATAGAGTGGATGACAATTAATATTAATTAAGAAGAAGAAGAATGAGCTATTATTGCCAGGTACGGTTTTACATACAGAGGAATTTGTTTTCATGACAGAAGCTTCTGCAGTGCAACAGAATGACAGCGACAGAACAAAAACACGATAATAAATATGATGATTATTATTATTAATAATAAATAATTTATTATTACTAAATAATATTAAAAATAATATTAAAATAATTTTTAAAATATTTAGCCTATTGATATTAATTGAAAATAAAATTGTAACACCAATTCCTATAAACTTGTCAAAACAGTTCTTTATGGAACCGTAGGGTTCTATTAGAAACAACAAACAACAACAACAAAAAGGGTTTTGCTATTGTTAAAAGTTCGAAGAACCCAATTTGGTACTGTTTAGAACATTTTACCCGGAATATTTTGAGGATGTTGTTGAGAAAACCAGATATACAATGTTTTCAATAAAAATACTGGCAAAATGTTCCATAATAATAAAGGAAGAACTTTCTTTTCAGCCACATTAGGAAAAAATGTTATGAGGATATCATTTTTGAGGTCTGAGATGACAAAATGTTCTTAAAACAAATCTAAAAAAAAAAAAAAAAAAACCTTTTTGTAATGTGACGTGTTAACAAATCTAGAACATACATAAAATGCTTCTGCCCTGAGTGGTCAGCAGAAGTCAGCTGAATTCCAGGGTCTCGATTACAAAAGGAAGAAAAAGTCTGGCTTTGGCATCTGAACTGTTGCCGAACGTGTTACAGGAGACGAGAAGCGCTGATTGGCCCACGTTTAAATCCACCAATCACTGCATACTATTTCTCGTGACGTAAGAACATTTGAAATCGATGAACCGTGCGAACGGCTGTTTGAAGAAATTGGTGTACAATGTGCGTGGTCGGAATCATCTTATTGACAGAACTAAGTGAGTACGGACGGAGTCTTTCACATTCAAAATGCAGCGGAATCGGATACAGAGGTACTGGAGGATGTTTTACTCGTTTCTACAGTGCGTGGTTCAAACAACAAACCTGTCTCCAGGTCAGCGGAAACTCTCTCCTTCCACAATAATTACCTGTACATTTCTTTATGGCTTTTTCAGTTTACGTATTTCTTTTTATCCTTTGCGTATTTACATACACAAAAATCAGTTTCAATCTACGATGCACGATTCTTTTTTGTCTTTATTCCTTTAGCGTTTCACATGCACATATGACAGTTGCATTCATTTAGCTCCTTTTCAATAACCAGTTAGATTTGTTTTCATCCAGAACCTAAACTGCCTGCTTGAAGATGAAACACGGATGACGCAATACAAGTCTCCATTTACAACAAAGGTACTGTAATTATAATCCGTTTTCTCCTACTTTCTAGGTAGCTAACGTTGATATTGGTAACATTTTTAGCTCTTAGTTCAGTTCTCACTTTAACTAGTTGCTTATTAGCTTGCATATTTCTAGTATATTGGTTGTTCATTGGTATTTAAAGCACATATCACTGCCTTATTCTGCCTGACCTTATTCTACATCCCTAAATCCTACCCAATACCTAAATGTAAATGCTACAAAAACTACCTTACTATTAATAAGCAAAGCAAATTAGGAGTATGCGTCACCATAGGCAAAATGTGTAGTTACTAGAGAAATATGTTCCCTATACTGTAGTTCAGTGGTGGTTTTCAAACCTGTCCTGAAGGAGACCCAACCCTGCACATTTTGTATGTCTCCCTTATCAGACACACCAAAATTTAGTTCTTGCAGTATCTACTAACAAAAATGTGTTGAATCTGGTGTGTTCGATGATGGCGACTTACAAAATGTGCAGGGCAGGGGGGCCTCCAGGACAGGTTTGGAAACTCCTGCTGTAGTGTTACTTTAATATGGTGTTCTATGCATATGAATACTGTACATTTGCTACTTAAGTGTTCATCTGATTATGTCTTTACAATTTAAAAGTTAATAATCTTTCAGTAATTCATAATGGGGTAATGGGAAAAGATATAAGCATTAAGTTTAAGATTGTGTTTTTGATTTGGTAATCTAGCAAATATTGTATGTACTGGTAATAGCAGTCTTAGGTAAGACTTTAAAGTATGTCATTGTATATTGCATATTGTTTACATTATTTAAATTTTTCAACTTATTATTATTATTATGATTGAACACTTTTTTTCTGAGACTGAAATTTTCAACTCTTTTGTGCACAAAAAGTATTCTCGTAGCTTCGAAAAATTATGATTGAACCACTGATGTCACATGGACCATTTTAAAAATTGACGTCCTTACTATGTTTGTGTGCCTTGACCGTGGTGGTAGTACCGTTGCTTTTCTATGGAGGATCAGAGAGCTCTCAGATTTCATCGGTGTGGCCGTGGGTTTAAAATGATTCTTTTGATTCTTTGAATTTTTTTTTTTTTACATTCAGCACAAACAGCTGTTGTTGAGGCTTGCGCTGCCTGACTGTTTTGTGAGAGACTTTTCATGGAGAAATGAAATGTGTTACTCCACTCATAAAGAAATTCACAGAAATAGAAACATACTGAGGTAAAAATTCAACAGGTTTAGTTTATTTCTAACATGATGTATTTAAGTAACATACCATGACAGGGGAGCTATTTTGCTGAATATTTATGAGTACAAATATTACCTTGATTTTAGACACAATATTGACTGTTTTGTTCTGTTTCATCAATGAAACTACAGGTCTTCTCAATAAATTAGAATGTTGTGGAAAAGTTCATTTATTTCAGTAATTCAACTCAAATTGTGAAAACTTGTGTATTAAATAAATTCAGTGCACACAGACTGAAGTAGTTTAAGTCTTTGGTTCTTTTAATTGTGATGATTTAGGCTCACATTTAACAAAAACCCACCAATTCACAATTTGAGTTGAATTACTGAAATAAATGAACTTTTTCACAACATTCTAATATATTGAAAAGCGCCTGTAGTTCTAAAGGAAGATGACAGCAGAAGTATTTCACATTCTCCAAGCAACACTCTGCATTATTTCAGTAGTGTTTTGAACCAACCAATCAGTTAAATGAATAAGTGAATTCCCATCTTCTACTGGTGGTTTAGTGTATTTAAAAATATGATTTTTCCATAGCATATCTTTTTTTGTATAGGCCTATTAAAAAAAAATATTGCAGTTTTAATTTGGCACTGTAAATTTAATTTGCTTATTTCACATTAAAGATGATATACATTTAATAAGGTTGAAAAATATTGGCCTTTATTAAGGTAAATAACATCCTGGAGTAAATGTAAAAAACATAAGAAGATTTAAGTATGTAAAAGCTGATAGAGCACTGATGTCAATATAGCTTCTTATTATGTTCATACCACCAAAAGTATTGTTGATGCAGTGCTTTTGTGAGGATATTTTGTATGGGATATTGTCTGCTCATATGAAAAGTTCATTGTATGGTAATAATGAATAGCATTTTTGACAGTGATGATATCATCCTGATAACCAGGGGAAAAAAGTTTTGTGAAATTAGGCTTTTATTGTCATTACATTACACTGTAGGGGACATTTTGTTTTAAAAATTCCAAAAATAAAGAAAAAAGAAAAAAAGAAAATACAATAAAATGACATGAAAGACATCATTAGAGAGATTTTTTTTCATTCAATTTTTAGGTTTCAGAATTTTGTAAACCAAACGTTGTATAAAGATGGATATTTTGTTTGCTTTTTACATATAAAACAAAAGGCTATGCTTAGGTCTCAGGAGGATATTTTGTTTGCTTTTTACATTAAATGCATTAAATATCACACATGCATTTAATATAATGTGTATTTCCATCACAGGTTTGGTCTTAAATTTCACGAAAGGTGGTATTAAATTTTTATTTCATGTGTATAAACACACAGTTGCAAGAAAATGTCTGAATTGTAAGCTGATATTTTTCCTGTCAGAATTTTGACAATTGCAACTTTTATCTCACAATTCTGAGAAAAGTCACTGGCACTCTTGCATTCAAATACAGTGCCACCTTATATCTGATTTCAAACAAGCAGAAATCTGTAAGAAATTATATGATCCATAGACAAAATAAATGATGAAAATTAGCTGGTATGTCAGAGCAATAGCCTAGCCTTGTGACCCATGTTCTGACATATGCTACAGCTGTGCACAATGTGACCCGAGTTCAAGTCTTGGCTCAAGGTTCAGGCTTTTCAAGCCAATGTCAAGTTGTGTTATTAATGTTTAATGGATTATTTAGACGTGGTTTAAATTATATAAATAATATAGATACTCATAAGGTGTCATATGTATACTTTCAATAAATTGGTATTTAAGTATTTACATAGTTTCTGAATACTAATTAGGCTGGCTAATTTAGAAAGTTTTCAGTATTGTTTGTGATCTTAATATGTAATATGTATTTGTATTCTTTCTGTTTTACACTGTTGTATGCTCCTCTGTTATAGGCCATGAGGAAAGAACTCTGTATCATGCACACAGTGAATAGAGCTTAGTGCTGCTAACTGGGAGAGCAGCTGGAAAACTGGAGGAGAAGAACAGTTGAACACCTATTAATACAGAGGACTGTATTTTCTTATACAAGAACCACAACAAGCAAAGACAATGATGCGCTCTCTGAGCAAACAAAAGTCAGAAGCTTGATTATGCACTGCACTTTTCTGAGTTCTTCAAAATGTGATGCTGAGTTAGATTTTGATGTTGTTATTTTTTTAGGTTATTAAATTGTATGCTTTAAGAATTTAATAGCTAAGCATTTTTTTTTTTTTTGAGTGTTTAGGATTCTGGGAACAAAAAAAAACTTCCTGCTAAAAACTTTATAAGAATTTAAAGGGATAATGTTATGACTTAAACATGTAAAGAAGGTCACCACAGAAGTTTTTTAGAGTGTTTTTAGAGCATGTCATCCTACCTTTTATAAGAACGTTTCTGAGAACAAAAACAAAGCTAAAAACTTTGTAAGAATGTTAGGGAATGATGATCTAACAATGTTATCACTAAACATTTTTAGAATGTTGGAAGAGAATGTTATCCTATCTTATAGGAAAATGTTCTGGGACCAAAAATAAAACTACCTGCTAAAAACTTTATAAGAATGTTACAGAATACTGTTCTAACAATGTTGTCACTAAACAATTTAAGAATGTTTTTAGAGAATGTTATTCTGTCTTATAGAATAAATGTTCTGGGAACAAAAATTAAACTATGTGCTAAAAACTTTTTAAAGAATGTTACGGAGTTCAGTTTAAACAATGTTGTCACTAAACAATTTTAGAATGTTTCTAGGGAATGTTAACCTAACATTTGACGAGAACGTTCTGGGAACTAAAATAAAACTACCCGCTAAAAACTTTGTAAGAATGTTAGGGAATGATGTTCTATCAATGTTATTACTAAACAGTTTTAGAATGTTGGAAGAGAATGTTATCCTAACATTTGAGAGAACGTTCTGGGAACTAAAATAAAACTACCCGCTAAAACGTTGTAAGAAGGGAATGATGTTCTAACAATGTTATTACTAAACATTTTTAGAATGTTTTTAGAGAATGTTATACTAACATTTGAGAGAACGTTCTGGGAACTAAAATAAAACTACCCGCTAAAAACTTTGTAAGAATGTTAGGGAAGGATGTTCTAACAATGTTATTACTAAACATTTTTAGAATGTTTTTAGAGAATGTTATCCTAACTTTTGAGAGAATGTTCTGGGAACTTAAATAAAACCCGCTAAAAACTTTGCTAGAACAATGCATGATAAATTTCTTAGAACATTTTTAGAACAAAAAAATTCTAGCTGGGATTCCAGCAGTCAGCATGCCAATTGCACACACCCTCAAAACTTGGAGCATCTGTGGCATTGTGCTGTGTGATAAAACTGCACATTTTAGAGTGTTCTTTTAATTAAAGATTTCGACAGATTTGTGAACAATATTGATAGAAATCTGCCTTTTGTGTACATAGAAAAAGTCTTAGATCTTTGAGTTCAGCTCATGAAAAATGGGGGCAAAAACAAAAGTGTTGCGTTTATAATTTTTTTTCAGTGTATTTCATTATTGAAAATTTGTTTGCTAAACTATACAGGTTAAGTACATAAATTATATGTAAATGAATGCATTTACTGAAATAAAAAGAAAAAACTATACAGCATATACAGCCTATATACAGCATGAAATGGAATAGACTGACTAATATCTGCCTGTTTTATAGAAGGTTCTGTAACAGGCTGTATGGTTTTGGCCTAGGTTACACCTGCATGCATGCTTATACAATTTCCATACAAAGGTCAGGATGTGATTACTACATTTTAGGAAAGTCATTGTCTGATGTGGGAAGAAAAATGAAAATTTCATCCCAGAAATTTTATTTATTTATTTATTTATTTTGCTTAAGTTATAATACAGTCAAAATAAATTAGTATGTATTTAATATTGGCATATGTATGAGGCTCAGTGTTTAACCTGCTCATATAAATTAATAACATATGCATGAGCTAAATGCTTAACCTATTCATTACTTTAAAACTGCTCTCTAAAACAATGTGCATTCTATAAAGTGCTATATAAATAAAAGTAATACATTTTTTGAAATTAAAGCATGGCTATATTGTTTGCTGTTAGAAATGCAGAAAACTAAAGAAATAAATTCAATCCATTAAAAAGTAACTTCCGTTTGTTGTTAATTGCAAAAAGTCAATATCATTTCTTATTAGAAAGTACATAATGCAGGTCCAGAATATGGCTGTGATGGAGATGGTCACTGAGAGTCCACTGTGTCTAGTGCTGACCCGGCCTACACTGCAGAGCCTGCCACAGCCTGTGGGAGAAATGCATTTGATAGAGCTGGCTATGTAGGCCTTTAATCAGTTACATGATTAACTCTGGTTTCAAAGAGCTGTAGATAAAGTTTTCCCCATCATTTGTTTCTTTGTGTTTTTCTCTGGTTTTAGCAAAATTATGTAACATTTAGGGGCAAATATGCAAAATAGCAAACCAAAACTTGAAACTGAAATGGCAAATATCTCCGTAGCTACAGTAAATTTTCCAGGAGAACTGACATAAGCTGGGATAAATGTGAGCCAGACAGCACAGAATATGAGCATACTGAATGTAATGAACTTGGCTTCATTGAAGTTATCAGGGAGCTTCCGAGCAAGAAAAGCTAAAACAAAACACAAGCTTGATAGCAGGCCAGTATAACCCATAACAGCCCAGAAACCAAAAGCTGAACCTACATTACATTCTAGAATTATTTTTTCTCTATAATAGCTTAAATTCATATATGGGAAAGGAGGGGATATGGTTAACCAAAGCACACAGACAATCACCTGTATTAACGTTAAGGAAACAACACTGAGTCGTTGCTGTGCAGGTCCAAACCATTTCATGACATCACTTCCTGGAAGTGTAGCTCTGAAGGCCATTAAGACTACTAATGTTTTCCCGAGAACACAGGAGATACAAAGAACAAAAGTGATCCCAAATGCTGTGTGACGCAACATACAGGACCATTCAGTAGGCCGGCCAATGAAAGTAAGTGGACAGAGAAAACACATTGAGAGTGAGAAGAGCAACAGGAAGCTTAGCTCTGAGTTGTTGGCTCTGACAATAGGTGTTTCTTTATGAAGATAAAACAGAAAAGATACAATTGCTGTTAATCCCCCAATTAAGGAGAAAATGCAAAGCACCATCCCCATGATTTCTGTATAGGAAAGGAATTCAACTACTTTTAATATACATCTGTCTTTGCTTTCATTCGACCAGTACTCCAAATCACAAGGAAAGCAGTCACTAGAATCTGTGAAGGAATTTCAAGAAAATATTGTTTAAATGGAAAATGCATCATGAAGTTACATGACCAATGGACAGTATTAGGCTCAACATTATCATACTTTAAAGAAAGTTAACCAGCATGTGCTAATTTACCTGTGCTATTACTGATTTCTCCTTCTGCACATGGAATACAGTCATAACAGCAAACAGGCCGACCTTTTTGCACAGTCTTTCTATTTCCAGGGGGGCAGCTTTCACTGCACATGGACACAGGCAACTATAGCAAAATGTTATTTCAATAAGTTGCCTAAATAATGGTTTGAGTTGTTAAATTAATTGCTTGTTTTCATGAAATAATTATAGCATTGATGTACCTGTGCACTCTTCCCTGCCCATAGTATGTGTTCCTGATTGACTTGAAGACGTTGCTCTAAAGGCAGTGAGCTGTCATAGACACCCACATGCTTGAACTGCAAACTTCCATCCCCAGCAAGCTGCCAGTTCACCAGGTCATATATTGCCACTGGATCACCACTTGCATCAAAAAAGATATTCTCACCTGTTTTCATAGTAAAGCTCAAATCTCTCATATACTGCAATACCTGAAACGAAAGGCCAGGCACATCATTCATATTAGTATGATTTTTCTACTCTTATTTTTCATGCTCTTACCTTTTTTGGTGTGGGCAGCTCTCCTTTGCTGTTGTTAGTGGATGTTTCAAAGTCTTTTAAAACATTATGCAGTGTGTGTGCAACAGCATACACTGCAGTGTAAGCTTTATGTTCTATTCGTAGCTCAGATACGTCAGTATATTCATTTTGCAGCTCTGCCAGTTTCTCTGAGCCAGTACAGGCACCACTACCACTGGTTCTGAAAGAACACTGAAAAGCTGTTTCCCAGAATTCTTTTAAAAGTTCATTGTTTAGTTCTTGATTAGGATTCACATTCACTAGGAACTCTCGAAGACCCAGAAGCTTTGCATTTACTACAGCAAAGCCCACAGCTCCAGAAAGGAAATTGTATTCCTTGGTTTCTGCAAGATTTCGAGATGTTATCCAGGATTCACTGCCAACCCACTGCAGCCCTGTGATGTTTTGTTCTGCAATTACTTTCACAAGGGGGGCAAAATCTCCAAAAGAGATAAAAGCCACCACCACCCTGGCTGTGCCCTTTTTTATCACTTCCAGTGTCTTCAGAAACTGTTCTTGTGGATCAGTTCTTAATACAGCCTCTGAGTATTCAATGCAAATCCCTTCTTGTTTTGCAGCCTCTTCAAATGCTGCCATACCATTATTACCATAGTCACTGCGACTCCTGACCGTCCCAACCCAGGTCCAGCCAAAATACTTGACAAGCTGAGCCAGCGCTCTGCTTTGGTAATAATCACTGGGTATTGTTCTAAAGAAAGATGGATATCTTTTCCTGTTACTCAGGCATGTGCATGTGGCAAAATGACTTATCTGCAATATAAAGAAGCAGAGTACATTAACCATATCATTTTTAGATCCTTGTTAATGCACTATAAATCATCATTATGCAGGTAACAATTATTATTATTATTATTATTATTATTATTTGTACACACTGCTAGAATCTAACCAATATAAACACTGATTTCTATATTTATACTTATTTTATATTTACAGTTGTTGTCATGCTTAATAAGGTATAAGTAAGAGTTCTTACAACAGGTATGTTGAATGCCCCAACCACAGTTGCCAAAGCTATGGTAGGAGAGGATGTTGACTCTCCAACAATGGCCTGGACAGCTGGTGATCGAGAGCAGGATATATCACTCAAAATCTTTTCATAGCCATTCATCAAAGCCATGCCCGAGAGGATAGCCAAAGCTATAGAGTTACAGGCATCGTATATTTTATAACCCAAAGAAACACCGGGCAACAGTTGTGTGCTGTTATTTATCTCCTCAATGGCAAAAATAAATGTCTGAGCAAATTTAAATTCACGCAGGTTTAACCTGTGAAATTAAATCATCAGTCTTGTAAAACTGCAAAGATGTATCAGTCATGTTCAATTTATATATATATATATATATATATATATATATATATATATATATATATATATATATATATATATATATATATATATATATATATATCATCATCATACAGACCTGACACATGTTGTTGGCTCTGGTTTGGAAGTGAAAGGATGCATTTTTAGCAGAGCACTTCTGTGAATTGAGAAAATTGCTCCAATGTTGATGTCTCTTTCTGCAGAAAGTACAGGGTAGGCAGAGTGACCAAGCAGACTGCAGAGTTGTGATGAAGCTGGCACAAAGACACCATGCACCACCACCAGCAGTAGCAGCAGTGACACAGTGCTCTTTGCCATGCCAGTAGTATATATGAAGGACAGGAACCTCTGAGACAGAACTGGAATAGTGCTGCATTTTATCATACCTTAAAATACCCTTTGGGATTGGTATATTGAACCATTTACATGTTTCATTACAGAAGAAAACAGCATTCAGGGGAAAATTTTAATCTTGCTTAAATTGTTTCAAATGTCTCTTGTAGAGAGACATAATTTTGTACCATCCTAAAACAAATTCTGAAAAGGCAAATTAAAGCTAAACAACAAAAGAATGTTTCTCTCTCTCACACACACACACACACACACACACACACAACACACACACACACACACACACACACACACACACACACACATATTGTGGGGACTTTCCATAGACTTATATTATTATTATACTGACCAAATAGTATATAGCAACCCCTAAACCTACCCCTTACAGAAAATAAGCCTGTCCCCACAATGTCAAAAATTTTAGGTTTTACTATCCTTGTGGAGACATTTGTTACACACACACACACACACACACACACACACACATATATATATATATAATATTATTATTATTATTATGGATGTAAACACAAACAAACCGCTACATACATACCTCTATAAATAAATCACCGTTATGTATTCTTTACAAAAAACAGGAAAAAAAAAACAAAAATAAATTTCTTTTATTAAACAAACATTTACCTCACCTCATCCTACTAACTAAACTATAGGAAGCCCTTTTACATTAGCCTACTGAGGTAACAATTTATAACAAAGCCCAAACTTACATACCATTTATTAATTACTTATTTTTTTATGTTAAATATAATAATCAAAAAATAAAAATCTATGCAAACAGGTAAATTGTACATAATGCAGTTTTTATATTAACTTCTAAATTATAAATTTTACATTTGCTGTTGAAATATATTCATTTACACTGTGGCTTTCATAACTTACTTCATAACAGATTTTTAAACATACATTAAATAATTAAGACATGACTAACAGGTAAAGGAAAATATATAATGAGTAAATAGTCTAATATCTCGCAAAAAGGTTCTTCTCTAGACTTCATTTCTCTATCGAACTAATGAGCTGTGGACACTGTTGATCTGCCTGAGGAAAATAAAATGCTACATGACATTTTGTTTACAAGCTGTTTTATTAACATCTTTTCCATCTTTCCAGTATTAACACACTGATTGAGCAATTATATGAGGGATGAGATTCATTCATGTTTATTTCGCATTAAAACTATAGAGGAAGGGATGATTGTGCTTCATGCTGCCATTTGAACTGAGGCATTTATACTGTGATTTGTCATGCCACATCAAAGAGCATCAAAACAGCACTTATTGTTTAAAATTCCTGAAAGAAATGACAGCTCAACAAGTTCTCTTTTGCTTAAATGAGCTGTCCTAAAATTCCTAAATGAGTGTAAAGAATGGGGAAAAAAGCTGATGTGTGTCAGATCTGGGTCATGTGCATCAGTGCTGCTTTTGAAGTGAAACCTGCTGCAGTCCGTCATTGATGTATGTGGCACCATGTATGACGAGTTTGTGGCACTGAACATTTTCAGAAATGGAGCCATCACAAAAACACCTCATGGTGGCCATTGCTACCATTTTACTTTTCACCATAACTGGATTATGTATTTTGTGTCATATCTAATGAACCAAACATGATAACACAGAAAAAGGTGATGTCTATCCCTATGTATTGATGGTCAAGAATACCACATACAACAACAAACTATTCAGGTGAACAGTTAATGGTGAAATCATCAATGTGAGAAGGAAATCACAGTATCTGAGTATCACAGTATCACAGCATTTACAATGGTCCATATTATGGCTATTATTATTATTATTATTATTACTTTGTTTTCTTTCTATGATAATTAATGATAATTTGATCATTTTATTCAATAAAAAAAGATTGTTTTCTAGAATGCAATCATATATTTCAGAGATCTATAAAAAATCATCGCAAGTAAGTGTATTTTTCCTTACCTCCAGGCAGAGTCAGGTAGGCGGTAGTATGTTTTCAATACATTATTGTTTTCTTTCAACAATGCTCTAACATCAAACACAGACGGCAGTACAATTTTGCTAACCAGCATTCTATGCGCACCCCTTTTACTGCACCTCTCTCATTTTCTGCGGGTCTCTAAAATTGTCAGTCAGCTGTCAACAAACAGAACTGATTCTGGCCATTGCTTCTCAGACTACTCTTAGTATCTTGGGCTAGACTGAGAACTGGATTTGTTCAGAAGACTCAGCAACCCCTTTTGTTCTCTCTAACAACTTCCCTTTCTCTATTTATCACCTTCCTGGTCAACTAGGCACCTTTATAGAGGAGCTGGATGGACTGCTGTCCTCATGGCAGTCCACTTGTAGTCTTTGGTGACTTCAATATCCATCTGGAGAAGCGTTACACTGCATACTTCCAAATACTAACACGCAATTGTATCACAGACAACTTTTTGGGAAAACCTATAGACATCTCTGTTCATTTCTTTATTGCATTTAACCTACATCTTACTACCTGTGTGCCACCGATTCCTCTGCCAGATAATTTTAGGAGAAACCTATGCTCCTTTTCACCCTTCCATCTTACCTCTTAACATGTTAACCTCTCTTCCCTCAACCACCCATTTTTCATCTCTGGATGTGAATACAGCAACTGACACTTGTCTAGACAGGCCAGTGCATACTACCCTATCTTACATTGGCTCGCCAATGTACTAGATTTCTCTAATACAAACAAAAAAAAATTAAGTAGGCTTGACCAAAATTTTTGTGGGGAGAAGAATTTATTGAAGATGTTGTAGCAGTTATTTAGTAGTGATGTTAGCATGTCATCCTTCAAACAATCTTACCCCTTGTAAGCTTCTCCCGAAGTTCTGTCTGTGGGCTAGAATTTTATACCTGAGGACAAAAGGGCTACAAACAACAGATACTGTTAGGACCTCCCGCTGGAGATCCTACAATCTACAAGACATTCCTGAGGAATGTTGTTCTTTTGTTATTCTAATGGAATGGACCATTGGTTCACACCTTTATAGACACAGTTACATTATTTCTTTCAAAGAATGACCAGTTGAATATTAACTAAACAAGTTTCTGCACTCCACTGGTTTGAATCTTATTTCACAGGTAGGTATTTTAGGGTTTCCTGGAGAGGAGAGGTATCTCAAGGACTGGTCATAGGGGTTTCTCAGGAATCAGTTCTTGGACCCCTGCTTTTCTACATATTCATTACATCACTGGGACCCATTATACAAGCACATCCCTGCAAACAAGCCTGCACCGGCCCTTTACGGGTCACCAATGGGCTGCCAGGGCCTCTGAGATTTTGCTCATTGGCAAAACGTTGGCCCCTTAGTGCTGGCCCTTCTTGGGTATCCCTCACTTAGCCCACACTATTAATCTACAACAGGGGTGCCCAACCTGGTCCTGATCAAACATAACTGAACCAGCTAATTAGGATCTGAAGGAGCACTTGATAATTACAGACAAGTTTGTTTAATCAAGGTTGGAACTGAACTCTGTAGGAAGGTGGATCTCCAAGAACAGGATGCACCCCTGATCTATAACTAATACATCTGTCTCACTTTAAATACTTTTCAGCGACTATAACTTACGTCTTTGGGAAAATCACTTATTATATCTGAAATGGATGCAGACACCAAATATTATTGTCTATATTGTCAAAAATGTACAGTAGTCAAAGGGATTTCAAATAGAAAACATTCAATTCAGGTTAATACAGCTACATATAGCAAAAATAAAAAAAATGCAAATACACAGAAGTAAAAAAAAAAAAATGTAAGATTGTAGGATTTTGTCATGTGAAAGTTGATGTGTGTGAAAGTCTTAACTGTAGTGCATCAATGTCCAAACACTGTCCATAGCTGAAGTTGGCTGATATCAAATGAATAATACAACCTCTTGTAATAAAAACAAGCCACAGCTCTCAAACACCAGACTCTTCCTAACCAGGAACAGTCAAAAGTAGTCCAGACTATGGTCCCACGTCGAAAAGAACTTATCAAACTGGACCATGACGTGGTGACCTCACAATAAAGAGTCCTTCTAAAATGCATATACAAATAAACTATCTTTAACTCTTAGCATCAATCCAAACATAGGCCATACATACATGTAACATCTCTGCAAAAAACATCAGCAATGTACACTTAAAAAACTCCTTACTTTAGACTGGGCTTGAAATTACACATTTCCACATATTTCCCTGCTGTGTTTAACTAAAATTATATATATATATATATATATATATATATATATAATATATATATATATATATATATATATATATATATATATATATATTGTGGCGAGGTGAGGAACTACACGACAACCGATGGACAGAGAAAATCCCCGAAGGGTGGATTTATTGGTAACTTTGTGCTCCGAGTGAAGACAGTGCTCTCCGTAGTGTTCCAACTCCCTCGTGCTCTCTGGGCCTTGAGTGGTGGATCCCGTGCGGTGCTCTCCTGGTTGGGGCTGACGGTCACACGCTGCTCTCTGTGACAGAGGAGGAAAGAGTTAGGCTCTGTGTCGGGAGACATTGCTCACCATACTGCTTTCCTCCCCGGCTGAAGTAGACGTCTCTTCATGAGCTGCAGGTGCGGCCGCTCAGCCCGTGACGAGCTAGTGCCGGTGATTCCAATGTGTTGCCAGGGCGACGCTGATGAGAGCTCGGGACACACGTCACACTCCCCCCCCCCCCTAAGCGTCGACCTGCGCCTGCGGAACAATGGGGAGATATGGGGAGGGTGGGGAGTGGAGCCTGACAGACCTGCGAAAGCTGCCCCTATCCTGGAGAGGCCGTCCGCGTTGGCGTTGGCTGTCCCCGCCCGGTGTTGTACGGTGAAGTGGAAGTCCCTGGAGCGCAAGGAACCACCGGGTCACCCTGGGATTGGTGTCCTTTGCGCGGGCCATCCACTGCAGTGGCGCATGATCGGTCAGCAGGGTGAACCGGCGGCCGAGGAGGTAATAGCGAAGCTCCAGGACTGCCCACTTGACAGCCAACGCTTCCTTCTCCACGGCGGCATACCGTTGTTCGGTCGGGGTCAGCTTCCGGCTAATATAGATCACCGGGTGTTCCTCGCCGTCCTGGACCTGGGAGAGAACGGGCTCCTAACCCGGTGTCTGAGGCGTCGGTTTGCACCAGGAAGGGGCAGGTGAAATCGGGGGCTCGCAGGACTGGCTCCGTGGTGAGGGCTGACTTCACCTGCTGGAATGCCTCTTCCGCTTCCGGACTCCAGGCTACCTTCTCGGGTTGCCCCTTCCTGGTCAGATCTGTCAGGGAAGAGGCTAAGGAGGAGAAGTTAGGGATAAAAAACCGGTAGTATCCCGCCAACCCCAAAAAGGCTCGCACCTGGGTCTTGGTAGTGGGCCGCGGTGCCGAGAGGATAGCTGTCACCTTATTTTCCTAGGGCCGGATGAGGCCGCGACCCACGCAGAAGCCCAGGTACTTGGCTTCGGAGAGAGCCAGGTGACATTTCCGGGGGTTGGCGGTGAGCCCCGCCCGGCGGAGTTCCAGCAGCACCCTCCGGAGCCGCTCTAAATGCTCCCCCCAGGTCTCGGAATGGATGACCACGTCGTAGATGTAGGCCGCGGCGTAGGCCATATGGGGCCTCAGCAGGACATCCATGAGCCTCTGGAAGGTGGCGGGTGCCCCGTGCAGGCCGAAGGGAAGGACCCGGTATTGCCAGTGGCCACTGGGGGTTGAGAAGGCTGTCTTGGGCTTGGCATCCTTAGACAGAGGGACTTGCCAATAACCTTTGGTGAGGTCGAGAGTCGATATGAACCGGGCCCTTCCCAGTCTATCCAGGAGCTCATCGACTCGGGGCATGGGGTAGCCATCAAATTCAGAGACCTCATTTAGGCGGCGGAAGTCGTTGCAGAACCGGAGGGTGCCGTCGGGCTTCGGGACCATTACGATGGGGCTGGACCAGGGACTCCGCGAGGGCTCAATTACCCCCAACTTCAACATCTCCTGTACCCCTGTCTCGATGGCGTGTCGCCGAGCCTCCGGGACACGATAGGGTCGCTGCCGGACGATAACTCCTGGTGGTGTTCGGACTTCGTGCTGGATGACGGTCGTCCGCCCTGGCAGGGGGGAGAACACATCCGAGAACTGACCGACCAGGTGCTGCAGTTCCGTCTTCTGGGCCGCGGAGAGATTGGGATCCATGCCTACAACCACGGGAGAGGTGGTGGCGAGGGCCGAGAGCTGGGGTCCGGTCCCCACCCAGCGCTTCAACAGATTTATATGATAGAGCTGCTCCTCTTTTCGGCGACCTGGTTGGCGCACTTTATAGGTGACGGGTCCTACCCGTTCGGTGACCGTGTATGGGCCCTGCCAGCGTGCCAGGAATTTACAGGCGGAGGTGGGGACCAGAACCATGACGTAGTCTCCCGGCTGGAACTCCCGTGGTTGGGCGGCCCGATTGAAGAGGCGCTGCTGGTCTTGCTGGGCCTTGGACATGTGCTCCCGGACCAATGGCATGACCCTGTCGATCCGCTCTCTCATGGCCTTGATGTGCTCGAGGGTGGTCCGACCTACCGCCGGCTGTTGCTCCCAAGCTTCCCGGGCGACATCTAGAAGCCCTCGGGGTTGGCGGCCGAAGAGGAGCTCGAAGGGCGTGAAGCCGGTGGAAGCCTGGGGCACCTCCCGGATCCCGAACAGCACATACGGGATCATTTGGTCCCAGTCGCGTTGGTCCTCGGCCACGACTCGTCGCAGCATTTGCTTCAGGGTCTTGTTAAACCGTTCCACGAGCCCATCCGTTTGTGGATGGTATACGCTGGTCCGGATCTGCCGGACTTTGAGGAGCTTGCAGAGGTCAGCCATGATCCGGGACATGAAAGGAGTGCCCTGGTCGGTCAAGATCTCCGCTGGTAGGCCAACCCGACTACTCAGTAGGAAGAGCTCCTGTGCGATGTTCTTTGCGGTGGCTTTGCGGAGGGGAATGGCCTCTGGGTAGCGGGTGGCATAATCCACGATAACTAGGATGTGTTCATGCCCCCGGGCGGACTTCGGCAGCGGCCCCACCAGGTCCATCCCGATGCGCTCGAAGGGCACCTCTATGATAGGCAGCGGGATCAGCGGGCTGGGGGGAGGAGTATGTGGCGATGTCCGTTGGCACGTCGGGCAAGCTTGGCAGTACCGCTTGACATCCCCCTCCAGTCCTGGCCAGTGGAACCGATCCCGGATCCGTTGCGCGGTGTTTTGAGCGCCGAGGTGGCCAGCCATCGGGTGGGCATGGGCGAGTTCCAACACCGTCTGGACTTTGCTTCGCGGTACCACCAGCAACGTCTTTTCCTCCCCCCTTCGCTGCGCGACACAGTAAAGCAGGCCGTTTTGAACAACGAAATGGGGAGTGGGGTGGGGAGCCGGTTGTAAATCCTCTCCTTCCGCCACCCGCACTTGAGACCAGCAATGCTTGAGGCGTTCATCCCCGCGCTGCTCGTTGGCGAGCGTTCCCCCTCCCGCTATCTGCTGGAAGACATCAAAGAACAGGTTAGAGTTTTGGGAGGGGGACTCACCTCCTCGCGAGCTGTCCGATGTCAGCAGCGCGGGGCGTCGTCGAGGGCGCCTTGCTGATCTCCGGCGTCGGCGGTCCCCGGCCCGGCTAGCAGGCTGTGTGCTGGAGGTGAGGAGCTGATCAAACCCCGGCCAATCCCGGCCGAGGAGAACGGGTACCGGTAGGTCCTTTAAGATTCCCACTTCGACGGGCCAGGAACCAGGTGTCGCGGTGATGGTCACTCGCCGTGCCGGTACACGCCTGGTATCCCCGTGCACGCACGTTATCGCCAGCCGGGCTCTGGAACCGGTTCTGGGCGGAAGGACAGTTGGTTGTATCAGGCTTACCCCGCTGCCCGAGTCGAGAATGATATGCACCTCGGCTCGTGGTGCCTCCGGCGGCGGGTTGTGCACTGAACAGCCTGCTAGCCATATCCGTCCTGGGGAGCGCGGCGGCTCGGTGGGCATCGGTTCGTCCTGGGGGCCGGGAACCGCAGGCCTGCTCACGGGTCGCTGGGTGCCCTCCGGCGAGCATCGCTCCTGGACCACCCTTCGGGGAAAAGGCGGCGCTCGCTCCCCTACCTCCCGGTGTTGGGCGGCCTCCGCCAGCTCAATGGCCTCCACGAGCTCGTCGAGATCGGTGGGATTCCTCATGCCAGCCGCCTGCCTCAACGCGCGGGGGGAGGGCGCGGAGGAGTCGGTCGATCACCACACGCTCAGCTACCTTGTGTGCGGAGGGACCCCCTGTCAACAGCCAATGGTGGGCCAAACGGGTTAGTTCTGCCGCTTGGGCGCGAGCGGGCTGTCGAGCTCGATATGCCCATTCATGGAACTGCTGCGCCGCACAGATTGGGGAGAGGCCTACTCGGCTCAGGATTTCCTTTTTCACCTCTTCATAGTCCCGGCATCTCTCCGCCGTCATGGTGAAATACGCCCGCTGCGCTTCCCCGGTCAGCAGCGGCGCGAGAAGTCTGGCCCACTCGACCTCTGGCCACGCCTCCCGGATCGCGGTGGCCTCAAACATTTGCATATACATCTCCACATCGTCGTGCGCCGTCATTCGCGGCATCAGCTGTACGGCTTGGACACGGGGGTCAGGCAGCGGCGTGCGGTGGGCGGCGGTACGGAGGGCGGCGAGCTCGCGTTCGGCGTCTCCTTGACGTGAGGCCATGTGCTCCATTATTTGCTGCTGGTGGATGCTCACCTCGGAGAGGTGTTTAAGCAGCTCTTCCATGCCGGGGGGAGGAGCGGCCGCCTGGGGAAACAGAGCAGAGGGAACAAAAAACCAATGTCAACAAACAAAAAAAAAAAAAACAAAAAAAGAAAACAAAATGGGTGACGGTGACTTCCTCAGGGGTCGGTTGTCGGTGTTCACCTCACACTATGCCCGCATTCTCCACCAGTGTGGCGAGGTGAGGAACTACACGACAACCGATGGACAGAGAAAATCCCCGAAGGGTGGATTTATTGGTAACTTTGTGCTCCGAGTGAAGACAGTGCTCTCCGTAGTGTTCCAACTCCCTCGTGCTCTCTGGGTCTTGAGTGGTGGATCCCGTGCGGTGCTCTCCTGGTTGGGGCTGACGGTCACACGCTGCTCTCTGTGACAGAGGAGGAAAGAGTTAGGCTCTGTGTCGGGAGACATTGCTCACCATACTGCTTTCCTCCCCGGCTGAAGTAGACGTCTCTTCATGAGCTGCAGGTGCGGCCGCTCAGCCCGTGACGAGCTAGTGCCGGTGATTCCAATGTGTTGCCAGGGCGACGCTGACGAGCGCTCGGGACACACGTCACACTATATATATATATATATATATATATATATGTGCAGTGAAGGGGAAAAAAAAAATGTATGTGTTCACGCGATTCAGTTATGCGAACTACAGCTATAGTAAACAGTCACTTTTGGACATCAACAAACGGTGTTCCAACATAGTTTTAGACCATCCTTTTGACTTCAGCGAACTCCCGCCGGAGCTACTGAGATCACCGCAGACAAGCGGATCACTCCCACCGACCGGAAGTGCTCGGTGTCCGCGTCGAGACCGTAAACAAAGACGGGGAAAGCGTGGAGAGCTGCGTGCTAAGCTAAGGCTAAACCCACATCGACCAGCTCTGCCCAGCATCTTCCTTGCCAATGTACGGTCTCTGATGAACAAGATGGACGAACTAAAGATCTGGACCCTCACACAGAAATGGCTTATGGACTGTAATGTTATGTTCTTCACTGAAACATGGCTCTGCAACGATGTCCCAAACAACGTGGTGCATATGGATGGACGCTCTTTCTTCAGGGCTGACAGAGTAGCAGCAACCTCTGGTAAAAACAAGGGTGGTGGAGTATGCATTAATGTAAACAAATCATGGTGTACAGACTCTGTCATTGTTGATACCTACTGCTCTGCTGATCTGGAGTTCCTGATTATCAAGTGCAGGCCATTCTACCTACCACGTGAGTTTACTTGCATTGTTGCTGCTGCAGTTTAAGTACCTCCGGACGCTAATGCTAACTTGGCTATGAAAGAACTTTGTGCTGCTATTAGCAAATTACAAACCCTGCACCCGGATGGAGCCTTTATTGTTGCTGGGGACTTCAGTCACTGCACTTTTAGATCTGTTCTCCCTAAATTTCATCAAAATATCTCCTGCACTACAAGGGGACATAAAACATTGGACCACGTTTATACTAATGTGACTGATGCCTACAAAGTCACACCCCTCCCCCACCTGGGGCAGTCTGACCACCTCTCTTTGTTCCTGCTCCCCAAGTATACCCCGGTTATCAAATGTGTGAAACCTACAATAAGGACTGTTAAAATCCGTCTGGAAGGTGCTGACTCCACTCTTCAACATCAATTCCAGCACACAGACTGGCGTGAGTTTGCTGCCCAGGCCACCACAGACTCTCGAATTAACATTGACACTTACACCAACTCTGTCTTGGAGCACATCAACAGATGTGTGGGCAGAGTGACCACACACAAAAAAATAAAATGAACAGAGAGGTTCGCCTCCTGCTCAAAGCAAGAGATGCAGCCTTCAGGTCTGGAGACCGGGAGGCTTACAGCTCAGCCAGAGCCAACCTGAGGAAGGGTATCTGCCAGGCCAAACTCATAAACAGAGGATTGAAGAACACTTCAATTCTTCAGACCCCCGGCGTATGTGGCAAGGCATACAATCTATCACAGATTACAAACCACCTAACACTGTGCCCCCCTCCAGCTCTGCCTCCCTCCCCGACGAGCTCAATCACTTTTATGCTCGTTTTGATAAAAAATAATAAGGAGATCTCACTCAAAGCTGAGCATCAACCCAGTGAACTGCCTTTCACACTCTCCACATCAGATGTTTACTCTACTCTGCGTAAGGTGAATGCACAGAAGGCAGCTGGTCCTGATGGAATACCTGGTCAGGTGCTTAAAGCCTGGGCGGAGCAACTTGCTGAGGTCTTCACAAACATTTTCAATCTGTCCCTGGCCCAAACAACTGTCCCCACTATCTTCAAAACCTCCACCATCATACCAGTACCGAAACACTCCACTGCCTCGGTCCCTAACGACTTCCGTCCTGTTGCACTCACCCTCATCATTGCCAAGTTCTTTGAGAGGCTGGTTGCATCCCACTCAAAATCATGTCTCCCTGCTACACTAGACCCATTTCAATTTGCCTATCGCCGCAATAGATCAACAGAGGATGCCATCTCAATGGCACTTCACTCTGCCCTCACCCACCTGGACAGTCAAAACACACATGTGAGAATGCTGTTCATTGATTTCAGTTCTGCATTTAATACTGTAATCCCTCTTAAGCTGATCTCCAATCTCGGCCAGCTTGGAATCAACACATCCATCTGCAATTAGATTCTAGACTTTTTGACTAACAGACCTCAGTCTGTTAAATTAGATAACCTCTCCTCCTCCATCATCACCCTGAACACCGGCGTGCCACAGGGCTGCGTACTGAGCCCTCTCCTGTACTCCCTGTTCACCCATGACTGCGTTCCTGTTTATGTCTCCAACACCATAATCAAATTTGCAGATGACACCACGGTGGTAGGTCTGATCAAAGATGATGATGAGTCAGCCTACAGGGATGAGGTGCAGCACCTGGCTGTGTGGTGTGCCACCAACAATCTAGAACTAAACACCCAGAAGACAAAGAAGATCATTGTGGACTTCAGGCGGAATAGGAGTCATGCACACACACCCATCTACATCAACGGAGCTGTAGTGGAGCATGTGTCGAGTTTCAAGTTCCTTGGCATCCGCATCTCTGATGACCTCACCTGGTCCCATAACACCTCCACCCTGGTCAAAAAGGCACAGCAGCGCCTTTACTTCTTACGGAGCCTTAAGAAAGTTCACCTGAATCCCAGGATCCTTGTGGAATTCTACCGCTGTACCATTGAGAGCATACTCACAAACTGCATCCCAGTATGGTACAGCAATTGCTCCGCATCTGACCGCAGAGCACTCCAGCAAGTGGTGAAAACTGCTCAGCGGATCACCGGCGCCCAATTAACTTCCATTGAGAACATCTATCACAAGCGCTGTCTGGGCAGGGCAAGAAACATCATCAAGGATGCCTCTCACCCTAACCATGGACTTTTCATCCAGCAGACATCACAGGAGCCTACGCTCTCAGACTAGCAGGCTCAGGAAGAGCTTCTTCCCCGAGGCCGTGAAACTTCTGAACCCCACACCACCAATCTAACCGGCACCTGCTTTATTACTGCACTGGTCAAAGTACTTTACATACATGTATTTGCACTACTCATATTTTGCACAGACTGCACACTATTCTAGCTATCGCACTGTAAACTAAGTTGTTACTGTACAAAGCACAGTAAACTATTCTATACAAATATAATTGCACTACTGTTATTTTGGATAGAATTCATTTTTAACAATACTTTTGCACACTCATCCAACTGTATTTATTACCACTGTTCTCATGTTGCTGCTGTTCATAATGTGTATATATAATCCTACATTGCTCTGTTCATAACGTACATACAATCCTAGACTGCATTCCTATTTATTTATATTCTGTATATACTCTGCTCAATACTGTATATAGCAACCCCACTGTACATTCTGTAAATCATAGCTTCACTTACTCTGCACTTTTATGTATATAAAACACTATATTCTTGCACTTCTGGTTAGATGCTAACTGCATTTCATTAGCTCTGTACTTGTACTCTGCATAATGACAATAACGTTTAATCTAATCTAATCTAATCTAATCTAATCTAATCTAATCTATATGCTTTTATAATGGGGCATTGCTCCACCGTTAACAGCAAGTCTTGTCTCCAAAAATACCCAAAACGAGTGTTTAACAGTCCTCTGTTAGTCAAGAAGTTGACCGAGGAAAGCCACAAAAGCAGAAGCATGAGACAAAGTGATGATGGTAAAAAAAAAAAAAAAGTTTATTGAAAAATCTTAGTTGCATATGTCTCAATGTTCAAACTTCGTCTGATGAACACAATTTCACCCTGTAATATTACCTAAACAGTTACCTAAACAAAACCTAAATGCTCTAGATTATCAAGCTGTTTTGATTTTCTGCTCAGGCCCTGCTGATGTAATGTCCTGTATTATCAGGACAGGGGTGTCTAAACTCTATTCTGGAGGGTTGGTATCCTGCAGAGTTTAGATCCAACTTGCCTCAACACACCTGCCTGGATGTTTCTAGTATGCCTAGTAAGACCTTGAACAGCTGGTTCAGGTGAGTCTGATTGGAGGCAAACTCTGCAGGACTGCCCTCCAGGACCGAGTTTGGACACACCTTTCGTATTTCCTCCTCATGTAGAACTTTTTAACTAAACAATGGAATGATAAAAAATATTAAGAATTTAAGTAGAGTCTGATTAATTTTACCTTCCTTTTGTCTACAGTTATTGTCATTTGCTTACTTTGTGTGTGTTTTTTTTTTTTTTTTTGTAAGCAGGTTGGACAGGGAACAGCAAAATGGTAGAGAGGGTTCCGGGCAGGAATCATGTAGTGCTGGCAACACTCAGGATATTAATAGAAGCGGCAGCAATGATGAAGTTTCTAAAAGCAGTGAGGATATTCCTAGAGACAGCAGCGAGGAATCTCTAGAAGCAGCAGACAGCAAATCTCTAGAAGAGGCAGTGAGGATTTTTCTAGAAGCAGCAACAGCAGCAACAGACAGCAAATCTCCAGAAGTGGGAGTGAGTATTTTCCTAGAGACAGCAGTGAGGAATTCCCGAGAAGCACCTGCAGCAGACAGTAAATCTTCAGAAGCGGCAGTGAGGATTTTCCTAGAGAAAGCAGTGAGGAATTCCCGAGAAGCAGCAGCAGCAGCAGACAGCAAATCTTCAGAAGCGGCAGTGAGAATTTTCCTAGAGACAGCAGTGAGGAATTCCCGAGAAGCAGCAGCACCAGATAGCAAATCTTCAGAAGCAGCAGTGAGGATTAGTAGAGAAGGAGTAGAGAAGGAAGGGACAGTGACAATGAAGGTTATTCAGTCAATGTTTTCCTGCAGTCTGAACAATAATATTGCTATATTGTAGCATAGCTAGAAAAAACCTTAACATGACCATATCAGTTAATGTTTTCCTGCAATCTGAAAAATAATATTGCTATATTGTAGCATAGCTAGAAAAAAAAAAAAAAAAAAAAAAAACTCAACATGACCATATCAGAAGTCTTGTGAATGGTGACTACCAGGTTGAAATTTGTATTACTTTTTTTGTTTTTCCTTCTTTTCAGAGTGGAAAGTTGAGACAATTTTTTTTTCGGGCTGTACTTCTATACAGAAGGGGGCTTTTGGAAAGGGCTGAAAGTCTTTCTGAGCTAACAGCAGGCTGGCAACTTGGCTCGTCTATTTTTCAGTGTACTAGGGGGTAAAATGACTAGTTTTATTTTAACATTTGATACATGCAGTCAGTATGTTACATCACTTTGTTTTTACAATGCATGTTTATTGATATCTTTACTTTAGGTGATGCAGCAAAAGGAGATGGTGTGAAACACTACTTCCTATTTCAGGTTATTTCTCGTGTGCAGTTTGGGATTTCCCTAGATTTTGGTGAGTAATTGTAATATTTTAAAATGTTACATAATAATGGTAGGGATGGTTTAGCCAGAATGCACATTATTTTAGTGCTTGCTGTTATTCATTTTAATTAAAATTTATGTTAAAAAATAAATAATAAATAATGATTACATTGGAACTTGTAATGAGCTTAAACATTTTCTATTTTCTAACTACAGACAACTGTGGCAAACCCCCATTTTTCACTGGTCAACCTCCCGAACTCTGCTGGATAGTGACCTGTTCCGCATTGTTGGACACATGATTGGCCATTCATTCATGAATGGTGGTCCCTCATTGACTGGACTTAGTCCTGCTATGTTTGGAATAATACTTGGACAAATGAATGACACAGTCATAACTGAACTTGAAGATTGCCCTGACACAGATGTCATTGAAATTGTCCATCTGGTATGTACAACATTAAACCTACCTCTGACCAATGTTTTGTGTAAACTGAAATGAGAATAATTTACCTAGATATTTTTTTAACATACATTTTACTACAGCTTCAAAAAACAAATACACTTGCTGATGATGAGTGTGTGAAAGTGAAAGACCTAGCTGTCAGATGGGATCTACCACGAGTCACTGCAGAAAATGACTGTGGCTAGCCCAAAGCATTTATTATTATTATTATTATTATTATTATTATTATTATTATTATTATTATTATTATTTATTTTCTTAACCTTAATTTATAAAAAATTGCAAAAAATAATTTCCTTAGGTCATTGGCTGTCGCAAGAAACAGATGCAACAGGATACTGGAGTATTGAGCATGGTTAAGGAATGACCTTCTCTCATTGAAGTCCTATTCCCACGATCATCTTCCCTGACCATCGACGCACAGGTACTGTTCCACAATGTGCATTCACTATTTCCAACTAGATACACAGATATAATTACAAATCCCTCTATGTAATGATTATGCATAATCTGAAGTTGCTTTTATTAACAAAGCATGGCTAATAAACGGGTAGTCAAAACATAAACAAACATAATTTTTTTTTTTAAGATATTTGTAGTGCTAACCAAAGTTGGTATTTAAAAAATATTGTAGTAATATTGTGAAATACTGTTACAATTTAAAATAATGTTTAAGAAGCAAATCTGCATAATATGCATTCATGTAACAATTGAAGAAGTAATTCAAATTCAAATTCAAAAAAAAAAAAGAAAAAAAAGAAAATGGGGGTGGGGGGATCAATAATCACAGCCTTAGTAAGAAGAGACTTTTGATCTCCAGTATATGTATTTACAAACATAAAACTGAGTAGGGATCGTTAATTAAAAAAAAAAAAATACTTTTATTTCATTTGTTCATACTCATGCCAATCCAAACATGTATGACTTTCTTTTTTTCTCAACACAAGTGAATATCTTTGAAAAACAGTTCAGTTCTGTAGGTCTTCACAATGAAGGTGAAATTAGCCAACATTGTCAAGCTCCAACTTCCAACATTGAAGTTTTAAGGGTATTTTTCCTCTTTGAGCCAAAGGGTGTTAACTATATGAAAAAGGGACTTGAATATTTATGTGTCTTAATCATACCTATGACATCACTTTTGAAATTATTAATTTAAAACTGAAGTATAGTAGATTTATTCCTAATTTATATGGATTTTGGAATTTAACTTTCTTGTGATTAACTTGCATTGTATGAGCCTAAAAAATTGTAAATCCATAAACTCTAGTATTGACCTGCTGTAAGAAAGTAATACATATAAGACAGCATGAGGGTTGTAACAGCATGAGACAAAATGTAAGAGAATTTTTATTTTTATTTTTTGTGAATATCCCTTATAAGATCTAAGAATTTGTTATTCTACAAATTCAAGAGTGTTCAAAATATTACAGTATATACTTTTGTAGCATTGATTACATGATGTACAACTAGTTGCTAAACTACTGTATAAAAAAGTCTTGTGACATACTAGATCCTGGAAAGAGTAATATGACCGAACCCTGACAGTGATGATGAGGAGAACTTCAGTCTTGAAACATGCTGCAAAATCACATCCTTTTTCCAGCAATACATTGAAGAAATATATACTGTATATTTTTATTTTTTGTAATTATTTTGGCTTTTTTACGGTTCTTTCATTGTAAAACGTATGTCCTTTTATGTGAAAATTTACATTAACAGGTACACCACGAGATCTAAAGAACCTTGTTAAATTTTGGGTTGGCTGGAAAAGCCTTCCACAAGAACTGTATGTGGAAGTGTCAGATGTCAGAATGCTACTGCCTCAACCTGCAGGGTGAGACTCTTAAACTCCCATTACAATAAAGTCATTATGACGATTTCAGCTCTGATCTAAAAGCAGCTGTGTCTAGCAACAGTTTTGGATTTGGATTAGTTTAAAAGGAAGGTATCACAATAGTCCTTAAACTGTTGTTTTTGCTGATTGTTCAAGATTAAGAAAATACAGTGAAATCAGTAAGCTATCTTAGTATTAGAATTTATTTTTTGTTTTTATTTGCCACATTTTTACTAACTGATCTCTAGGCAAAGGAAATCTAGCAGCTCCAATTAATTCACAGAACAATGTATGACATTGTGTTTAAGATATCCATTGTTCAAGCATATTCATCTATCCCAATAAATGAGTTAACAGTTGCACCGTTTCACAGTAAGCATCCACTGTTTCTGGGAAAATAACATTTGGATTGGGCAAGGTATCAATCTCTTCAGCAGTCAACTCTGCAGTTGTATTTGTGGGACTGCAACTCCCTTCATTTCAACACAGCATGATGGTCCTTCCCAGTGTATACCCGAAGATGACCATGTATAATCCTGTACCCTGCATTTGGGTAATTTCTTTGTATTTCAGCCACAATGTGGTCCAGTACATCATCATTTACATCGGAGTACAAATCTTTAACCCTTCGGTAGACAATAAAGAAAAGATTCATTAAGGGTCATAAGATAACCAACAACATATCTTTTTGTATAAGGATAAATAAAAAAAGTAAATAACTAACACAATCACAATTATAATTTGCCTAAGAGTGCCTACAGTACCAGCCATATATATGTTTTATACTGTATGAATTAGTTTTTTTCACTTAGGTTGAGGAAGACAACATTACTGATGATGCTGTTCGTCAAGTCCACAAACTCATTTAACCTGTCCAAAACTAAATGGCTTCTGAGTTAAAGGAAATTTGTAGCATATGAACTGTCATCAACTTACTGTGCGAGTGTCAAAATGTCCTCCACAATTTCACAACATTCTGCAAAATCGTCTATCAATAATCGTTTATTACCGTTGACTGTGAGTGACGTCAATTCCCAATACAAACGCCCAATAAATTAGTCCCACCCCTGTCACTTGATTGACAGGTTTCTGTGTAGACGTCGAAAATTGAGTTTTGGCAGGTTACATGTGCAATGCAGAGAGAATGAAAAAGCAAATGTGGTAATTAATATTGCTATTTAAATATGACAGGCTCATAGCTCGTAAGACATGGGAAATGCATTTGCAAATATACTTTGCTTTTTCATTTGAAATTTGGCACTCACTGCATTCGCGAAAGCGAAAATGCAAACGGTAATGCAAGATTTGTAATTGCATTTGGATTATGTCACAATTTATCCATCCACATATTGAAAATGCAAAGTTCTGTGACCCTACGACGCCAGGACAGATCCCACTCTCAACCCATTTGAATGGGTTTTCCATAGTAACTTTGTGGACACGGCTTGGAGAACTCTGATTGACTTGAGTGCGGCATTTGCTTATCATCACGGTCCCCTCATGTGGGCGGAAAAGTTTGGTGACCCTATGACCTCGTTTATGGGTCAAAAGGTCAATGAAGGGGCAGAGCGTCTGCCAAACTGCTACACGATTAGTTGGCGAGTGGGATATCTCCTGTTCGGAGATGACGGGTCGTAGGACCTCGAGATTCTGGCTACGTAGGGGCCCCTGAAGCATGGCCCTGAACCACAAGGTTCTAGGACCTTACAAAAAAAGTGGCCTTTCCAAACTCTCAAAAGGGTCTCACTGTGTATGAGACAGAGAGACCTGCTGCAGAGATTTTGTGTAGAAGCCAAAAATAATTTCCTTTCACTGTAGGACCCAGGGCTCTCAGTATGTCTCTTGAGGGACCCCCAGGGGCCACTATCCACCTATTTGAATGGGTTTACCATAGTTACTTTGTGGACTGGGCTAAGAAAGGTCCAATCGACCCGAGGGCCCCATTTCCATATTGTCACGGGCCCCTTGAGTGGGCAGAAAAGTTTTGTGACCCTACGACCTCGTTTAGGGGTCATAAGATCAAAAAAGGGATGAGTGTCTGCCAAACTGCTACACAATTAGTTGGCAAGTGGGAAGTCTCCCAATCGGAGACAACAGGTAAAGCCCTTCCCAAAAGCTGAGGATTTTGGCCCTGTGATATGGTGTACGTGAGGGACCCACAATCAAGCATTCAATGCCTCAAGGTTCTAGTCCCCATATTAATAGTATTATTAATCAAACTGTAAATAAAGTCCCATTAGCAACCTATTTGATGGGGACCGGATAGGAGCTTTATTGACATTCAATTTCCAATTCATACCAATTCAAAAAACCAACAACATGTATGTTAGACCCTATTCCATCTAAGCTCCTAAAAGAGGTGCTTCCAGAAGTCATAGATCCTCTTCTGACTATTATTAATTCCTCAGTGTTATTAGGATATTGTCCCCAAAACCTTCAAACTGGCTGTTATTAAGCCTCTCATCAAAAAAACACAACTTGACCCCAAAGAACTAGTTAATTTTAGACCGATCTCGAATCTCCCTTTTCTGTCCAAGATACTAGAAAAGGTAGTATCCTCACAATTATATTCCTTCTTAGAGAAAAATGGCATCTGTGAGGATTTCCAGTCAGGATTTAGACCGTATCATAGTACTGAGACTGCTCTCCTTAGAGTTACAAATGACCTGCTCTTATCATCTGATCGTGGTTGCATCTCTCTATTAGTGCTATTGGATCTTAGTGCTGCGTTCGACACTACTGACCACACTATTCTTTTGCATAGACTAGAACACTTTCTTGGCATTAATGGAAGTGCATAAGCATGGTTTAAATCGTACTTATGTGACCGCCATCAATTCGTAGCAGTGAATGAAGAGGTATCATATCGTTCACAAGTGCAGTATGGAGTACCTCAAGGCTCAGTACTAGGGCCGTTACTCTTCACGCTTTACATGTTACTCTTGGGAAATATCATCAGGAAACACGGTGTTAGCTTTCACTGTTACGCTAATGATACTCAGCTCTATATTTCTTCGCGGCCCCGCGAAACATACCAATTTGAAAAACTAACGGAATGCATAGTCTATAAAAAACTGGATGACAAGTAATTTCTTATTGCTAAATTCTGAAAAAAACAGAGGTGTTAATTATAGGACCTAAAAGCTCTGCATGTAATGACCTAGAACACTGTCTAAGATTTGATGGCTGCTCTGTCAATTCTTCGTCATCATCGTGTGCTATTTGATAGCAACCTTTCCTTAGAAAGCCACGTTTCTAGCATTTGTAAAACTGCATTTTTCCATCTCAAAAATATATCTAAATTACGACCTATACTCTCAATGTCAAATGCAGAAATGTTAATCCATGCGTTTATGACCTCAAGGTTAGACTATTGTAATGCTCTATTGGGTGGGTGTTCTGCACGCTTAGTAAACAAACTCCAGTTAGTCCAAAATGCAGCAGCTAGAGTTCTTACTAGAACCAGGAAGTATGATCATATTAGCCCGGTCCTGTCAACACTGCACTGGCTCCCTATCAAACATCGTATAGATTTTAAAATCTTGCTTATTACTTATAAAGCCCTGAATGGTTTAGCACCTCAGTATTTGAACAAGCTCTTGTTACATTGTAGTCCTCCATGTCCGCTGCTTTCTCAAAACTCTGGCAATTTGATAATACCTAGAATGTCAAAGTCAACTGCGGGCGGCAGATCCTTCTCCTATTTAGCGCCCAAACTCTGGAATAACCTACCTAACATTGTTCGGGAGGCAGACACACTCTTGCAGTTTAAATCTAGATTAAAGACCCATCTCTTTAACCTGGCTTACACATAACATACTAATACACTTCTAATATCCACATCCGTTAACGGATTTTTAGGCTGCATTAATTAGGTAAACCGGAACCGGGAACACCTCCCATAACACCCGATGTACTTGTTACATCGTTAGAAGAATGGCATCTACGCTCATATTAGTCTGTTTCTCCCTTATTCCGAGGTCACCGTGGCCACCAGATCCAGTCTGTATCCAAGTCAGAGGGTCACTGCAGTCACCCGGATCCAGTACGTATCCAGCCCAGATGGTGGATCAGTACCTAGAAAGGACCTCTACAGCCCTGAAAGACAGCGGAGACCAGGACAACTAGAGCCCCAGAGACAGATCCCCTGTAAAGACCTTGTCTCAGACGTCCACCGGGAGAAGACCATAGGAAACAGATGATTCTTCTGCACAATCTGACTTTGCTGCAGCCTGGAATTTAACTGCTGGTTTCGTCTGGTCAGAGGAGGACTGGCCCCCCGACTGAGCCTGGTTTCTCCCAAGGTTTTTTTCTCCATTCTGTCACCGATGGAGTTTTGGTTCCTTGCTGCTGTCGCCTCTGGCTTGCTTAGTTGGTGACACTTCATTTACAGCGATATCGTTGACTTCATTGCAAATTATTGCACAGATACTATTTAAACTGAACTGAGCTGCATGATGACATCACTGAATTCAATGACGAACTGCCTTTAACTGTCATTTTGCATTATTGACACACTGTTTTCCTAATTAATGTTGTTCAGTTGCTTTGACGCAATCTTTTTTGTTTAAAGCGCTATATAAATAAAGGTGACTTGACTTGACTTGTATAAACCTACATGAATATACAGGAGCTGTGCTGGGTTTTATAAACAGGTGCATTGATGATGTTCACCAACACCAAGGATGCAAGGTGCTTATGGCAGTGATTTCAAGTGGCCACTGGCCATAAGCCTACAGCAAAGGCAATGGACAATGGTGACCTGATGACCTCTTCCTGATGACCTCAATTATTTTTTTTTTTTCTCAGTTTGAGGTTAAGAACACTGGAGCTGCACACATGCAGGAACAATCTGCTGTTCACAAGGCATTGCAGCTGACAATAGACAGTGTCAAGAGGGTCTTCACTGAGATCAACCCACAGAAGGCTGCTGGACCTGACTATATCCCAGGTTGTGTGCTAAAAGATTGTGCAGAGCAATTAAAATAAGTTTTTGTGACATATGTAACATCTCTCTCAGCCAGACCAGTTTACCCACC
This sequence comes from Cyprinus carpio, assembly GCF_018340385.1. Classification (NCBI taxonomy): domain Eukaryota; kingdom Metazoa; phylum Chordata; class Actinopteri; order Cypriniformes; family Cyprinidae; genus Cyprinus; species Cyprinus carpio. The sequence goes on along the minus strand of NC_056614.1, from coordinate 10,764,697 downwards.
TGTCTAAAAAGCTCCATTAGTATCCCACTCCCAAAAAGAGCCCAATCCATCCTCAATAAACGACTATCGTCCAGTAGCAATTCACATGTAGAGCGAACTGCTCTATCGAGGAAGCAATCGCAACCCTGCTCCACCTCACAAACAAACAAATCTGAACCAATTCACGTGTAGAGCGAACTGCTCTATCGAGGAAGCAATCGCAACCCTGCTCCACCTCACACTGACACACCTGGAGAACAAGAACACCTACGCCAGTGTAAGAAATTAACTCTTTTGGGAGGGAATTGAATCTGAAGATTCAAACTGATTCCAAATTCGATTAGTTTATACTTTATCAGCTGTTCATCCAGCGAGAAGTTAACATCAGTATATCTTAACAATTTGGATATTTGTATTATCCCTGGCCACAGGTTAATGCATGCTAGTGATAATTTATAAGCTACGAGCTACAGTAGGTCGCAAGATCTGGGCAAAGTTTAACTTTAAATACACGACACAAGACAATGATTCTTATAATGAAACAATTTATTTGAGCTACTCTAATACATTAAACTAAACTAATGAAAACACACATAGACACACACACACACATGTAGTTCAAAGGATGCATGTAGAAGACTTTGTTGGTTACTTAAGTTTGGGCTGGAAAGCGGGGTTTCCTTTTCTGCCAGAGGGAGTCCCTTTGCTGATTGGCTGTTGATCATTCGGATGATGTCTTTTGGGTAAAGACTTCATGGTGAATGGGTGTTCTGGAGTCTTGCTCGTATGATGTTACATCATGTGAGAGCTTTGTAGCATGGTCAACAAGGTGAAAGAGCCAAAGATCGAGAGAGCGAGCGAGCCCTGATCTGTTCGGGACATTTGGTTTTAATTCAATTCAATTCAGTTCAAGTTTATTTGTATAACGCTTTTTACGATATAAATCATTGCAACGCAACTTTACAGAAAATTAGGTTTCTACAATATTTAGTAGTAGCTTATCAGTGATGACTGTCAGTTTATGTGCATATGGCAGAAATGTTTGGAAAAAATATGTAAAAGACGTAAACAAACAGACGATTAACACTATTAACAGCAATTATGCAATCAAACTTATAGCAAAATGTGGTAGTTCTGTATGTTGTCTCAGGGTTAGCATCATCTGATGTCCTCTGAGGGGTTGGCATCATCTCTCTGTGTTCTGGATCCAGACTGGACAAATCCTAGTTACCACGGGATGTAAATCCTGTGGCAAAACAGAGAAACAAATGGAGACCTAATTAGCGTAGCTGCTGTTCCAGCCAAGTAAAATTAATTAGTTTAACCCAAGCATAATAATGTGGATTTGATCAGATATAACTGCAGTCTAAAATTACGAGATGCATTATTTGAATGCTTGGCCAAAGAGGTGTGTTTTTAATCTAGATTTAAACAGAGAAAGTGTGTCTGAACCCCGAACATTATCAGGAAGGCTATTCCAGAGTTTGGGAGCCAATTGCGAAAAAGCTCTACCTCCTTTGGTGGACTTTGCTATCCTAGGTACTACGAAAAGTCCAGCGTTTTGTGACCTTAGGGAGCATGATGGATTGTAGCGTGGTAGAAGACTAGTTAGGTATGCAGGAGCTAAGCCATTAAGGGCCTTATAAGCAAGTGATAATATTTTGTAACTGATACGGAACTTAATAGGTAGCCAGTGCAGAGACTGTAAAATTGGGGTTATATGATCATATTTTCTTGAACTGGTAAGGACTCTAGCTGCTGCATTTTGGACTACCTATAGCTTGTTTATTGAAGATGTAGGACAACCACCTAGAAGTGCATTACAAGAGTCCAGTCTAGAGGTCATGAATGCATGAACTAGCTTTTCTGCATCAGAAACAGATAACATGTTTCATAGCTTGGCAACGTTTCTAAGATGGAAGAATGCTGTTTTTGGAATATTGGAAATATGATTTTCAAAAGACAAGTTGTTGTCTAATATAACACCCAGATTTTTGACTGTAGAGTAAGTAACAGTACATCCGTCTAGTTGCAAATTGTAATTGGTCATCCAATCTTTTACATTTTTAACACACTCTGTTAGCTTAGATAATTTAGAAGTTTCATCGGGTCTCGTTGAGATATATAGTTGAGTATCATCAGCATAACAGTGGAAACTAATCCCATATTTTCTAATGATATTACCAAGGGGCAACATGTATACTGAAAATAGCAGAGAACCTAGGACAGATTCTTGTGGCACTCCATATTTTACTGGTATAAATGAGATGACTCCCCATTTAAATAAACAAAGTGGTAGCGATCGGACAGGTAAGATCTAAACCATCTTAAAGCCTGCCCTTGGATACCTGTATAGTTTTGTAATCGATCTATGAGTATGTCATGATCTATGGTGTCGAACGCAGCACTAAGATCGAGTAAAACTAGCAATGAGATGCAGCCTTGGTCTGACGCAAGAAGCAAACTATTTGTAATTTTAACAAGTGCAGATTCTGTGCTATGATGGGGCCTGAAACACAAAATTCTTCATAGAGATAATTTTTTGCAGGAAGGAGCACAATTGAGCAGACACAACTTTTTCTAAAATTTTATATATAAATGGAAGATTTGAAATGGGTCTGTAATTTGCCAGTTCACAAGGATCTAGTTGTGGTTTCTTAATAAGAGGCTTAATAACCAGCTGCTGGAATGGTTTTGGGATGTGAACTAAAGATAATGACGAGTTAATAATATTGAAAAGCGGTTCTTCTGCTACAGGTAACAACTCTTTCAGTAATTTAGTGGGTACAGGATCTAATAAACATGTTGTTAGTTTAGATGCAGTGATAATTTTATTTAGCTCTCCCTGTCCTATAGTACTATAGCACTGCAGTTTATCTTTGAATGTGATGGATAAAACTGAAGTATTAGATTTCCTTTCCTATTTCCTTTATTTTTCAAGGAAAAACAAAAACCAGAACGATGGCGCTGACCAGCGTTATACGTCATCACACCTTCCGAACATTTAAAGGGACCGCAATCCCTGAACAGTTGCAGAAATACAGTGTACAGAACTACACTTAATAACAAAGGTGAATTATGTCTGTCACATTCACTACACACGTCCCCCAGAATTCACCATATCAGAAAAACCCAACAGTCAACGGGGAGGTGGGCGTACCAACCGGCCACAGTGACTGCGCTGTACCGGAGGTCGAGGAGACCCCACTGCAGCCGGTGTACCGTCATTACACGGGTGAGGGGCATGGGGTGTGGGAGGCTTGGGTGGGATGGGAGCATGGGGTGGGGGCAGAGCAGGAGGCCGTCCGTGTCGTGGGGGCAGGGCCAGGTCAATGGGCCTGGCCATGACCAAATGAGCCGTTTTAAAGCGGTCAATGGAGAGTCGCTCCGGTTTACCACTAGCCTGGGTGCCAGCCCGAACCCCGCCCACAACATTTTTTGGACAGGAAGTTCGGTCTGGACTTGATCCATTGAGGAGTAATTATGCTCGGCTCCCAGAAGGCCGAGCCAATCAAATTGCCAGGGCGGGCTTTAATCGATGATGGACAGGCTATCTGCGGTTACGTAACCACCCACGTTATCAAAGAGCGCTTGGGTTGAATTGGTTTTCACCAATGATGACTGCAGCTGGAGAAGTAAGATGTTTAGATTCCGCTATCACGTCTGTAATAAAAGAAATCGACAGCGCATTAATTTAAAAAGACGAACAAAGAACCGCAATCAAGGCATTTGTCGATGGGAAAGATGTGTTTGCCGTCCTTCCAACGGGATTCGGCAAAAGTTTTATTTATCAGCTGGCTCCGATGGTCGCTAAGAAGAAGATAGGACGCAATGAAAACCCTGTGGTCATTGTGGTTTCTCCTTTGGTCACACTCATGGAGGACCAAGTAAGAGAAGCAACCGAAATGGCATCACGGCGATGCAACTCGGCGTGCACAGCGAGGTGGACATAACCAGCGGTCGTTGTCAGCTCCTTTTCGGAAGCCCCGAATCTTGGCTGCTGAACAAAAAGTGGAGGGACATGCTAGGCTCCGATGTTTTTCAAGCCAACGTAATGGGTATCGTCGTGGATGAAGTTCATCTCATTTACAAATGGTAAGATTTAATCTGACTGTCTGATAACTCATAACATAGTGACATGAAGCAAATGTTGTAAAAAATATATTGTACCTAACGTCACTTACTGCGTTGCTCTGATTGGTTGTAGGTCTATCCAATTGAGTGCAGAGTTTTTTTTTTTACTGGTTCGGTTAAGACACGCCCCATAATTCGAGTTCAATGGAGCAGTATCAGACTCACATTCTGCCTAGAATATGAGTATGACGAAGTCAGGCTAGTTTACCACCCCTGTCCACCACAAAGTGTTGTCCCCTGTCTCCAGAACCTGGAATGGGCCCTCTTAGGGCGGGCGTAGCGGTCCCCTGTGGGCATTGTGGCAAATGAAAACATAGTCGGCTGTTTGAAGTCCAGCGGGGATGTGCGACTGAGGGAGGCCGTGACAGGAAGTAGGGACAGGTGAAAAAAGCCACGCATTATCCAATAGAGTAGAGCGCTGGATAGTAGCAGAACAGGGAATCGTGTTGCTAGGGACAAAATCCCCTGGTACTCGCAGCGGCTGTCCGTAAACAAGCTCCGTGGATGAGGACTGAAGGTCCTCCTTTGGTGCTGCTGTCTTTGAGGCTGGTATGCAGGGCACCCTTCATCGATCTATGAAAACGTTCACAGAGTCCGTTAGCCTGCGGGTGATATGCAGACGTGCGGTGGAGTCTCACTCCGAGGCTCTGTGTGACAGCGTCCCAAAGCTCGGACGTGAACTGCGCGCCTCGGTCAGAGGAAATGTCCGAAGGGGTGCCAAAACGGGCAATCCAGTTGCCAATAAACCCCACCGATGTCAGTGTTACAGGCTCAGGCCAACGGGTGGTCCTGTCAACCATGGTTAACAGATATGTGAAACCTTGAGAGGAGGGCAGAGGACCAACCAGGTCCACATTTACATGGTCAAAACGCCTCTCAGGAACCGGAAACGATTCTAACGGGGCTTTAGTCTCAACACAGGTGTTAGCCCAGTCCCTAACGTCCTTCTTGAGGCCGTGCCACACAAACTTTGCTGAAACAAGCCTCTATGAAGCTTTCGCACCTGGGTGGGAGAGACCATGGATGGCATCAAAAACTTGACGCCTCCACCCCGAGGGAACGATAGGCAGAGGACTACCTGTGGAGATGTCACACAGGAGCGTTGTGCCGGCATTGCCAAAAACCACGTCCTCGATCTGCAGCCCTGTAGTCGAGGTTTTCAGATGTTGCACATCTGGATCTGTGGTCTGAGTCGCGGCCATGCGGTTGTAATCCAAACCAAGATGGACTGCCCCCTGCCACAGCCATGATAGGCAATCCACCACGTGGTTGCTCTTACCGGCACCGTGCTACAAGTCTGTGGTGAACTCTGAAATGTAAGACAGATGCCGTTGCTGGCAGGCGGACCACGGCTCAGCCACCTTGGCCATGGCAAAAGTCAGCGGCTTGTGGTCCACAAAAGCAGTGAAGTGTCGGGCTTCCAGCAGGGAATGAAAGTGTCTAATGGCGAGGTAGAGACCAAACAAATCCCGGTCGAAAGTGCTGTACTTCCGCTCACAAGGGTGCAGCTGACGGCCAAAGAAAGCCAGCGGCTGCCAGGCCCCACCTACCCACTGCTCATAAACAGCACTGACAGCATAATCAGAGGCGTCCGAGGTGATGGAGATGGGGGCTGTAGGAGATGGATGCGCCAGCATGATGGCGTTCACTAATGCTGCTTTAGTGGCATCAAAAGCCTTGACTCTGCTCTCAGTCCAGTCCACAGCGTGTTTGGGTTTACCTTTCAATTCCTTGTGCAAGGGCCCCATGAGCTGAGCGGCTCGAGGGATGAAGCGGTGATAAAAATTCACCATGCCGAGGAACTCCTGTAGGGATTTGAAAGTGAGTGGGCGTGGAACTGTATGACTGCCTGCACCTTTGATAGGAGAGGAACTGCCCCATCCTTAGTGACTCTGTGTCCTAGGAAGTCGATGGTGGAGAGACCGAACTGGCACTTGGCGGGGTTGACAATTAATCCATGGTGGCTAAGCCGCTCAAAAGGGTTTGGAGGTGCGCCAGGTGCTGAGACTTGGACGTGCTCGCTACCAGGATGTCATCCAGGATGTGTTCCATGTTTGCAAACTCAGCCTTTGCCACGGCAAGATTGGTCGGGTCGAGGCACCGAGCGCGGGCGCGGGCATAGATGGGTGGACCAGTAGTGGCGAGATGGTGCTCCACACCATGCTTCACAGTAGATGCAGAGAAAGTGGGCTGAGTGAGGGCTGGGAAACTGGCCAGTAGACATTGGAAATCATCGGAAGCTGAGAGCATGCTAGACAGTCATATGGAGTCCGCCTCACTGAGCGTGCACGTATAAGAACAAAACGTGACAGCATCAATCAGGTGGCGGTTCTTTACATCCACCAACAGACCATGTGCACACAAAAAAATCAGCACGGAGGAGGGGAACGGCAACCTTTGCAGTAACAAAGTCCCAACCAAAATGCTGTCCTCTGAAACACAATTCGACATACCTCATTCCTCATGTGCGGATGGGGCTACCATTGGCAGCTTCCATAGGGGGGCCGTGGCTGTCGGTTATTATGTCCAAACGGGATGCAGGCAGGACGCTCCTTTGTGCTCCCGTGTCGCACAGAAAACGGCGTCTGGAGATGCTATCGTGGATGAAAAGCAGCCTGCCTATGGGGCTGAAACTCATGGCCACTACTGAGCGCCGACCCTGGCATTTCCCGAAACACTGAAACTGCATGGTGGATGGCATTTGTTAGGCTTGGTTCCAAACTTTGCATGATAGAAACACAATCTTGAGGGCTGTTGGGTGCCAGAAGGCTCCTGCCGATGAGAAGTGGTCGCAGCAATGAGTGTGGAGTCATCCCGCATCACCAAAGAGATGTGCGTGGGAAAAAAGCATGGCCGCACAATGTGCCTGACTCGCCAGGAAAAATTTATCAGCCTCTTCAGCTAGTCTATGACATTTTTCGGAGGATTTGTAAGAAAGCTCACCACTCTGGATGCTGTTGAATATCCGAGAGCAGACACAACGTAGTAATATTTTGTTGTATCCGTGGTGATCTCATGCAATGTGAACTGCGTTTCAGTTTGGGCGAACCATGCAGATGCTGACGATTCCCAGAATTCAGGGAGTTTTAGGGTGACAGCGTTGCGGTCATGATCGCGTCGTGTCTCTGAATACGTCCAGCAGACTAATGTCGGGTCACCAGTGTGGAAATTGCAGTAATTTACAAGGGACAACTTCTCACTTTGAGAACATGAATGCGTGTATCGTTTATTTTTCAAGGAAAAACAAAAACCAGAATGATGGTGCTGACCAGCATTTTACGTCATCACGCATTCCGAACATTCCGTGATCCCTGAACAGTTATGCAGAAACACAGTGTACAGAACTACACTTAATAACAAAGGTGAATTATGTCTGTCAGATTCACTACAAGGGCATATTTAGATCGGGTGGCATCTGGTTATTTGTTAATCTAGCCACTGTGCTAAATAAAATCCTTGGATTATTTTGGTTATTTTCTATGAGTTTGTGGATATGCTCGGCCCTGTTAGTTTTTTTGAGCCTGTCTATATCTGGACATACTGTTTTTTCCATGCAATTCTAAAAACTTCCAAGTTAGTTTTTCTCCATATCCGCTCAAAGACTACGAGTTTCTTTCTTGAAAGAGGGTATTACTGTTGTACCATGGCACAGTACGTTTTTCTCTAACCTTTTTTAATTTGATGTGGGCAACAGCTCCTAATTTATTAGAGAAGATAGTGCCCATGTCATTTCATCTAGTTCATGTGTATTTATTGTACACAGAGCAGTTGAGATAAATCAAGCAGGTTATTTGCGAATCTGTCTTTGGTGGCTGGAACAATAGTTATTCCCGGATGATAACGCGAAGCCATATACAAACCCGATTCCAAAAAAGTTGGGACACTGTACAAATTGTGAGTAAAAAAAAAAGAATGGAATTAATTTACAAATCTCATAAACTTATATTTTATTCACAATAGAATATATATAACATATCAAATGTTGAAAGTGAGACATTTTTAAATGTCATGCCAAATATTGGGTCATTTTGGATTTCATGAGAGCTACACATTCCAAAAAAGTTGGGACAGGTAGCAATAAGAGGCCAGAAAAGTTAAATGTACATATAAGGAACAGCTGGAAGATCAATTTGCAACTTATTAGGTCAATTGGCAACATGATTGGGTCTACAAAGAGCCTCTCAGAGTGGCAGTGTCTCTCAGAAGTCAAGATGGGCAGAGGATCACCAATTCCCCCCAATGCTGCGGCGGCGGCAAAAATAGTGGAGCAATATCAGAAAGGAGTTTCTCAGAGAAAAATTGCAAAGAGTTTGAAGTTATCATCATCTATTGTGCATAATATCATCCAAAGATTCAGAGAATCTGAACAAATCTCTGTGCGTAAGGGTCAAGGCCGGAAAACCATGGATGCCCGTGATCTTCGGGCCCTTAGAAGGCACTGCATCACATACAGGAATGCTACTGTAATGGAAATCACAACATGGGCTCAGGAATACTTCCAGAAAACATTGTCGGTGAACACAATCCACCGGCACGCCGTTGCCAGCTAAAATTCTATAGGTCAAAAAAGAAGCCATATCAAATCATGATCCAGAAGCACAGGCGTTTTTTTTGGGCCAAGGCTCATTTAAAATGGACTGTGGCAAAGTGGAAAACTGTTCTGTGGTCAGACGAATCAAGTTCAAGTTCTTTTTGGAAAACTGGGACGCCATGTCATCTGGACTTAAGAGGACGAGGACAACCCAAGTTGTTATCAGCGCTCAGTTCAGAAGCCTGCATCTCTGATGGTATGGGGTTGCATGAGTGTGTGTGGCATGGGCAGCTTACACATCTGGAAAGGCACCATCAATGCTGAAAGGTATATCATAGTTGTAGAACAACATATGCTCCCATCCAGACGTCGTCTCTTTCAGGGAAGACCTTGCATTTTCCAACATGACAATGCCAGACCATATACTGCATCAATTACAACATCATGGCTGCGTAGAAGAAGGATCCGGGTACTGAAATGGCCAGCCTGCAGTCCAGAAAACATTTGCTGCATCATAAAGAGGAAGATGCGACAAAGAAGACCTAAGACAGTTGAGCAACTAGAAGCCTGTATTAGACAAGAATGGGACAACATTCGTATTCCTAAACTTGAGCAACTTGTCTCCTCAGTCCCCAAAGGTTGGCAGACTGTTATAAAAAGAAGAGGGGATGCCACACAGTGGTAAACATGGCCTTGTCCCAACTTTTTTGAGATGTGTTGATGCCATGAAATTGAAAATCAACCTATTTTTCCCTTTAAATTATACATTGTCACCTATGTTGTATTTTGAATAAAATATTGAAATTTGAAACATCCACATCATTGCATTCTGATTTTATTCACAATTTGTACAGTGTCCCAACTTTTTTGGAATCAGGTTTGTAGTTAATATCATCAATATGCAGAATGCACGATAAAAGGAAATGGTCAGTAACATCATCACTTTGAGGTACAATATTTATATCAGTAAGATCGATTCCATGCGATATAATTAAATCTAGCGTATGATTAAAATGATGAGTGGTCCTGGTGACATCTTTCTTTACTCCAAAACAGTTTATTAAGTCAGTAAACACAAGTCCTAATGCATCATTTGTATTATCAATGTGAATGTTAAAATCTCCGAAATTTAGCACTTTATCAGCGGTAACCAACAGGTCTGAGAGGAAATCTCCAAATTCTTTTAGGAATTCTGTATATGGCCCTGGTGGTCTATACACAGTAGCCAGAGCAAGAGATGTGATAGATTTCTTTTGTAAATCTGACAGTGTAACATTAGGCGGAAGTATTTCGAATGATTAAAACCTGTATCCTGTTTTCTGGGTAACATTGAGAATATCGATATTGCAACACCTCCACCACGACCAGTCTGACGGGGCTCATGCTTATAACAGTAGTTTGGTGGAGTAGACTCATTTAGACCAATATAATCATTTGGTTTTAGCCAGGTTTCAGTCAAGCAGAGTACATCAAAACTATTATATGTGATCATTTCATTTACAATAACTGCTTTGGGTGTGAGTGATCTAATGTTTATGAGCCCAAACTTTAGAAATTGTTTTTGTTCATTTATTTTACATTTTTCTGGTTTAATCACGATAAGATTTTTTTTCTAGATCCTACATTCAATTTATATTTTGACCTCACTATTCGGGGAACAGACACAGTCTTAATAGATTGGACAGCGCAAATACTTCCATAATTTAAGCGGGTAAAAACAAAAGCCATCATAGCAGTTATTTGAGAATTGGCTTACTAGTCATATGGAGCGCAGAGTCCTGGAGACGTTGTCCGAGAGGAGTTCCGCTCCAAGTCTGCTGGGATGCAGACCATCAGCGCAAAAAAGCCTAGGACGCTCCCAGAAATGATTCCAATTATTAACAAAGAGCAGTTTCTGTTCTTTACACCATGACAATAACCATTCATTTAAAGCAAAAAGTCTACTGAACCTTTCGTGTCCTCATCGATACGTGGGCAGTGGTCCTGACACGATGATCATCTCCACGGGCGTTGTGCTGCGCACCGTCTCGATCAGGCTCCTGAAGTCCCACTTCAGCATCTCCGTCTGCCGCTGCGTGGTGTTGTTAACCCTGGCGTGAAGCACGACCGCTCTGGGGCTCTCGTCGGCCTTCAGGATCGTGGGTATCTGCGCAGAAACATCGAGAACACGAGCACCAGGGAAACAGTGAGTGTGCACTTTACCCTTCGGCTAACGCAGCAACGGACGTGTCAGACGATGGAGTCTCCGACGATCACAGCATCGCATTCTGTCTTGCGGAGGGGAGCGAAGCAGTTCCGTGTCGAGATCTCGAAGACCGGAGTGGGAGAGCTCGTCGCCCGCCCCTGGCTCGTGTCCTTTCCGCTGCAGATGACACCCAGGGTCCGTGGTGTCCTGGCACCGGGAGTGAAGGACATCTGGGAAGATCGCGTCCTGGGTGCACCGGGCCTGTGCATAGAAAACACACGGGGTAGAGGTGGTGGGACTGTTAGCAGCGCGCTGTATACGTACCCCGGACTTGTGAGCGTCAGCCCGGGAGGTTTCCAGCGCAGCTCTCCGCTCTCTCAGCTGGGCCTGCCTCTGCTCCAGCAACCGAATCTGCTTCTCCATGGCCTCCAGCTCGAGCTGCACTGAATGCAGCTCAAACGTGTCGTCACCTGCACTCAAAGGTAGACATACATTCGCCATTAAAGCAAGTAACAGTGAGTAAAAGCAATGGTAATGTGTGTGAATAGAGTATTAGCAATGCACGCAGGTTTTAGTGGCAATCACGCTGGCGATGCTAATGGGCTGTAAGCTACTAGCCGACTTGGGAAATCAAAATAAAACTAATGATAACAAGGCGCTCTGACTGTTTTTGTTGTAGAATACGATAGAGGATATATTCACACGTTATAGAAACGAAAATGATGGTGTATAAAATAGATTTCAAGATTAAAAAATATACGATAAAGAATTAACGTGACGGAGCTCAAACTCAAGGCATACGCCAGCAACAAACAGGAAGTTTTAAGCGAGCCAATTTTGGTCCATCCCAGGAGTGATTGTTACAATCAGATATTGGCTGCAGGGCTTAGCCACGCCACGCAAGGTTCCTCTTAGTGCATAAATTAACATGATGCTTCAATATATCATGTGGGGAACACCCTTGCCAAATTTTGTTAATACTTCTATAAAGTGTTGTACAATACACACTGTTCAAAATAACAGCTTTTCATTCCTTTCAATGTTCTGCAAATTATCAAAGTTTTCATTCACACTAAACTTCACATATCTTACACACATATTACTAGCTTTATCTGCTAAAAGGGTTTATACAACATTGATTAAAATTAGCACCAATTACGTGAAACACATCAAGCATATATAAGACATAAAACATATTATTTGTGAATGTAGTTGCCCTTTTTATACTTTTAAATGATTGTCTTTTGAAATCATCTCTGCGAGTTCGCGTGTTCCTTTGTCTGCTGAGAGAAACACGCGTCTTTCTGGAATGTATAAAAAAGGTCAAGAAAGTCACGCTGGTGTATGTCTTCTGATTTTCCCCACTCAGGACGATGGAGCTGTAAATCTGTATTTCTTGTTTATTAGATTATCGATTTATGCTGAAGCTGGTCAAGTTACATGCACATATGGTCCTTGGATGGTCTCAAACAGAGGTTGATTGAGTCACTTTATCACTGTTCTTTAGATCCGTTGTTTTTGGCAAAAAACAGGCCTAGAGCTTGTACGCTAAATCATTCTCTTCCTGTGTCGTACATGGGTCTGAGCGAAGCTGATCAAAAGGGGACAATCAGCCACTTGTGGCTGACATAACTCTAAAATAAATGGGTTTTTCTTCTTCTTTGGATTTGGGTTTTATCACTGTCTTTTTAAAAGATAAGCAGAGTGGGGACAGGACTGCTCGAGACAATTGGGCGCCTTGGTTACCATTGATCAATTTTATCACCGCAGATGGCTGAGTAGGAGAACTTTTGGTTTTCCTTTGGAATGTAAAGATTCCATTGTTATTTGGGTCTGTTCGAGACAATTCACATCAGCTCAGCATTTAATATAATCTTGCCTTGACAACTGGTGGAAAAGTTGTTGCTGCTGGGTCTTGATTCAGGAATGTGCAGGTGGATTATGAACTTTCTGATAGAGAGACAACAGACAGTCAGAGTTGGCAGTTTAACATCTAAAACAATAACTGTGAGCACAGGTACACCACAAGGGTGTGTTCTGAGTTCTTCATTGTTCATGCTGCTGACATATGACTGTACTGCCATGTTTAACAGCAACCAACCATGTCATCAAGTTTTGCAGATGATACCACTGTTGTTGAACTAATTACCAACAATGATGAGTCTGCATACAGGAAGGAGGTGGAGAAACTCACAGTCTGGTGCACAACGCATGACTTGGCCCTCAACACCAATAAGACAAAGGAGATGGTGATAGACTTCAGGGGGGGTCTGGTCTTCATCACCATCTCCCTTTAACCATAAATAGCTCTGAGGTGGAGAGGGTACAAAAGCACCAAGTTCCTGGGGATCCATATGACAGATAAACTGACTACCAGAGATAACACCTCAGCTGTCATCAAGAAGGCCTAACAATGCCTTCTCTTTCTTCGCAGGCTGAAGAAGGTGGAACTTCCCATCCCAGCCATGACGGCCTGTTTTACAGAGGGGACAGTAAAGAGCCTGCTGACCTACTGTATCTCGCTCTGGTTTTGGCAGCTGTACAGCGGAGAAGAGAACACAATCACAGCTGGACTGTGAGAACAGCTGAGAAAATTATTGGTGTCTTACTGCCACAGTTACAGGACATCTACACAGAGAGGACTGCACAACCGAGTTGTTCTGAAAAACCAGAACAACTCGGACAACTTTGTTTGGCATTAATGGAAGTGCTTAGTATGGTTCAAACCGTACTTAAATATCGCGTCATCAATTCGTAGCAGTTTAATTGAAGTGGCATCATATTGATCACAAGTGCAGTATGGAGTACCTCAATGCTCAGTACTAGGGCCGTTACTCTTCACGCTATACATGTTACCCTTGGGAGATATCATCAGGAAACACGGTGTTAGCTTACACTGTTATGCTGATGATACTCAGCTCTATATTTCTTTGGTGCCCACGACGAAACATACCAATTTGAAAAACTAGCGGAATGCATAGTCGATATAAAAAACTGGATGACGAGTAATTTCTTACTGCTAAATTCTGGAGGTACAGAGAGGTGTTAATTATAGGACCTAAAAACCTCTGCATGTAATAACCTAGAACACTGTCTAAGACTTGATAGCTGCTCTGTCAATTCTTCGTCATCAGTTAGGAACCTAGGTGTGCCATTTGATATCTTTCTTTCCTTAGAAAGCAATGTTTCTAGCATTTGTAAAACTGCATTTTTCCATCTAAAAATATATATTTAAATTACGATCTATACTCTGAATGACAAATGCAGAAATGTTAATCCATGCGTTTATGACCTCAAGGTTAGATTATTGTAATGCTTTATTGGGTGGTTGTTCTGCATGCTTAATAAATAAACTACAGCTGGTTCAAAATGCAGCAGCTAGAGTTCTTACTAGAACCAGGAAGTATGACCATATTAGCCTGGTTTCTGTCAACACTGCACTGGCTACCTATTAAACATCGTATAGATTTTAAAATTCTTGTTTATTACTTATAAAGCCCGTGAATGGTTTAGCAACCTCAGTATTTGACCGAGAGCTTCTTGTTACATTAAGAGTCCTTCATGTCCGCTGCATTCTCAAAACTCTGGCAATTTAATAATACCTAGAATTTCAAAATCAACTGCAGGCGGCAGATCATTTTCCTATTCAGAGATCACCCAACGCTCTGCAATAAGTCTAGACCTTACTTGTTTGGGAGGGCAGACACAATCAGTCTTGCAGTTAAATCTAGATTAATGACCCATCTCTTTAACCTGGCTTACACATAACACACTATAATACGCTTCTAATATCCCAATCCATAAAAGGATTTTTAGGCTGCAGTAATTAGGGTCAACTGGAAACTGGAACACTTCCCATAACACCCAATGTACTTGCTACCTCAATAGAAGAATGGCAATCTATGCTAATATTAGTCTGTTTCTCTCTAATTTCCGAGGTCACAGTAGCCACCAGATCCAGTCTGTATCCAGATCAGTCACTGCAGTCCCCGGATCCAGACGTATCCCGACAGATGGGTGGATCAGCAAACCTAGGAAAGGACCTCTACAGCCCTGAAAGACAGCGGTGACCAGGACAACTAGATGAGCCCCAGATACAGATCCCCTGTAAAGACCTTGTCTAAAGATGACCACAGGGAACAAGACCACAGGAACTAGTTGCGTCGCTCTGGGCACAATGTTACTTTTAGCTGCAGCCTGGAATTGGAACTGCGGGTTTCGTCTGGCCAATGGAGTTTTGGTTCCATGGCCCGCTGTCGTGGGCCTCTGGCTTGGCTTGGGGAGGTTTGTGATCACCTTTCAGTTCCAGTCGTAATATCGTTGACCTTGATTGCAAATGATTGCAAAGATACTAATTTAAACTGAAGCTGAGTCTGGGATGATGACAATCAACTAAGAATTCAATGATGAACCTGCCTTTACTGAAACTGTGGTTTTTACTATTGCTTTGCATTATTGACACACTATTTTTCCTAATTAATATTGTTCAGTTGTTTTGACACATCTGTATTGTTAAATTGCTATAATAAATAAGGTGACTTGACCGGACTGCAAGTCAGTCCGCTTGTTACAATCATTTTCTTGAAAACTGCCGCCAGGTGGCGCAAAGGGACAGATTGCAAACTGACTGTAGCCTAATTGTAAAATGTTGGTTTGTAACACATTTAATTGTGCGCTCTGACGCAGGACCTGCCTCCTGCGTTGCTCAGCCTGTGGACAATTTGAAAGAGTTGATATGAAAGGTTGCTGCCCATTTTATACAGGAATTGTTCATTAAAAAACAAAAAAATTAATTTATGTTAGTTTCATGGTACATGCAATCAGTCTTCATATACTATACAAGAATACAAGTTCATTAGGCTATTTGACATGAACTGTGACATTTGCACACGTTTTAACTTCTAAACTCCTTGAGTTTAAACTCTGTTGAATAGCATTGAGATTCAAGTTTAATTAGGATTAAAAAAAAGCTTTAAAGTGCTTAAATTAGTTCTACTGAATTTAAAGTAGCCTAACTTAAAAATATGATCATGACCTTTTCATCAATATCATTTGACAGTGTGATAAACGGAGCTGTAATCGTTTTCCATTTCGGAAACCAAAGCACCCACTGTTTTCTTTTTCAAATATATTATTCGCCTCGCATATCTCTTTTACTACAACAGGCCCCTTTTTTTTTTTTTTTTTTTTTTGAGGAAGGTGCCACGTCAGGGGACGTCAAAAATATAATTACAATATCAGCAGGGTTGCCAATTAACTTCAGAAATGGCAAAGAATGGCTTAAATGTGATTTCTTTCTCTTTTATTCTTTAAGAAACCTAGTGTTTATTCTGTAGAAAATAAGTGTTTATACGTTAAGAAAATAAGGGACGACTAAGGGATGATCCAAATATTTGTAATGTACAATAATGTAGGGGTCCTAATATCTGCCTGCAGTTAAACAGTCAGAAATAATCAGAAGTTATTTTGCTTCACCCTTTCTGTAGGCTACAATTATTCTAATAATAAATTAAATAATGGTCATACAAAAAAAAAATCCATCGAATGAGTAAATTTTACCATTATAGAATTGTGAACTTAAAAGGGTAGTAAATTAGGAGGTGGAACAAATACTTGAATGAAATTAACAAATGGCATGGAGATTTAACGCATACCAACTGACGGTCCTGTAAGTTATAGACTCGTGAATAAAATAAATGCAATACTTTTTCAATGAAAGAACACTTAGAGCGGGTTGGATTGCTTCGGGTGTTTGGATTTGGATTTGGATTTTTTTTAACTCTCTATTTTAACAGGCATTAACTTACAATGAAATATTTCTTCCTTCAGGTTAATTTCCTGCATCGCCTAAATGTTGGGCTCTGATCAATAAGTTGCATTTGCCTCAAACGGATTTGTAAAATCACCACACAGACAAGCCTGGGTGTAGATCAGTGTGAGTCGTGCTTCGTTGTTGAAGCGGGGAGCAGCTGGCATAGGATTCAGCTTGGTCTTCATCACACACCTACGTTCACAAATAACAATGATTTTAGACACAAAGACTGCTTAATGTATCAATTGTGAATTTGTTATTATTATGGTTGGTGAAAATAATAATATGGGCTGCGAGGAAATAAATGAATAAACAGAGTAGCGCTTGCTGAGAGGTGCAGCGCCAGCCAGCATATCTGAACCCAGTTAACTATGGACAGCACACACCTTCCTTCGCAGCAAAAAAAACAGGCCACAAATTCAGTTCAGCTGGCAGGGTTGTCTTTCGGTTTGTTCTGTATAGCTTTGTGGGGGTGAACTACAGGTGGGAATCTCTTGCTCTTTATATGGACAGTGTCTTATGCAGGTTTCAACTTGCGAGGTTTTAGTCAAAGTAGGAACAAATGACTCGTTGGTTTGGCTTCTGTAATTTTTGCAAACTGCCATACAGAGTATTAGATACATTACAATATAATTTTTTTTTTTTTTTTCTCAGACAGATGAGGCATCTCTGAGAGAGAGACAAAGAAACTGCCCAAAAGAGACGAGCATCCGCCAAAGAGACAAAAACCTTTGTTCATAATGTATTTGTGCTTTGTAGCTACTATTTTCAGTTTTAATTGTTATCGCCAATGCTGCAATCGTTTTGGCAATACAAATGTAAAAATATATTGCAGTAATAAGAAACTGTCCGTGAGACATCATGTAGGCCTAATTATTTTTCTTGTTTCTTACTGGGCAATTAGTTACTGATGTGACATTCGGACGTCAAACCTGGGATTCACAAAAATCTTTTCAGAATTTATGCAAACGCATATAAAAAATGCTTTAACACAGATGTCTAGAGGGTATTTAATAGGTCTGCCCCCCATGTAAGATTTTTCTAGTACCAGTAGCCTAGTCCTAGTCGTAAGTCAGATTATTTTAAACTAATCACACGTTTATATTAAATTAACATCTATAATCCATAATGAGCCTTAATATATTCCGCACTCAAGCACATGCATTAAGTTTGCCACAAAGCACAGGCAAAAGTAGCCTAATAATTGTGAAAAAGGGAGACATTTTAATCATTTATAATAAAACAAATGTTTTTCTTGTCAGCTGCAAGATGGAAATTCACAGTGCTGACTCTCATCTCCACAGTATACGTGTACACGCCTTTAAAGAGAAATGCATCCTTCACAGATTACATAATGCTTACATTTCAAGCTTTCTGTAGATATATTTCTCATGTCTGTGAGACACCCCAATTTTAAGTTACTTCATTTTCAGGAAAAAATTCAAGTGATCGAGAGGGTGCCTCCATGTCATGCATTGCGCTTTAATAATTTTCACACAAACACTTGAATATATGAATAATAATAGAGCACATTTCTTTTCGGTTACAGTACGGGATCCGCATTAAAAAATAATCTACACAAGTCTACAACCGAGACAGATGCAGTTATAACCTGTAAATTGAAGGTTATTTTACGTTTTAAAATGATCTAACGGCCGATGTCGCTCCAAATAATTGATCATTTGTTGTTCTTGATCAAGATCAACGGGAGGCATGAACTCTTCTAAACTGTTTTATATTATCTATCTTTTGCATTAAAATAATAAAGATATAAAGCGGGTTCAGTTAAATATTATTGTACAAATAATTATAAAATGCTATAGACTGCGAATAGATGGAAGTTTCACATTTTGCATGTGCATTAGAAAATAAATAATTTTTTTACATGCAATTATCCTAAATAATACCAAACAAGATTTGTAATGAAGATAAAATATGTAGACAAATAAGAATAAATGTTGCGAGTCGCACTCAGCATCATGATGCGCTGCCACAAATCATTTTGATATTTTAAGTAATATGATACACACCTGCATTTAAATGCGGGTGCATTTTTATTTTTTTTATTCAATTTTTATTTTTTATTTTTTTACTTAAATGGTGTGAAAGCAAGTAAAGAAGGCTCCCTTTAAAACCACTGAAGTTGTCAATTAATGAAGCTCTTTTTTACAGTACAGACAGATATCTTTTTTTCCCAAGAAGTTATCTGTCAAAATAAATGACAGGTAACGAATAACAAAGTAGTGCGTGACGAAAATGCATGCTGTTTTATTAAAGGAATTTTAAAATATAAATTTTATTTGTATTTATTTGTATTTGTGACAAATATAGGCCTAATATGTGAGAATATTGACATTTTGCATATAAATCCATGTAGCCTAGCTCACTAAAATAGGCTACCACTTTTAATGCTCGATGCAAAGTAAACCTCATTTCTTTAGGATAATATAACACATAATTCATATTATATAAATAACTGCACACCTATTAAATGTGTCAGATCTAAAATAAGGTGTAATACTTTGTAGCTTAGAGAAAATATAAGCACAAGCTCATAGGCTTGACATTTATCCTGCTTGAATTCGTTCTAAGAATCGCACATAACTTCATAAGTACTAAACTATCATCTGTGAATATTCAATAATTTAACTGCAGTGGTTTCTTTCATTTTCCCTGACTGCAGCTGTCAAATGTAACACATCGGCAAGGCAAAGCTGACGGTTATCTGCGAAAATGTGCTTTGATGCGCTTGTTTGATAACTTGTGGTTAGCGCCACTCAGCCTTCAAAAGTTGCAAAATGCACTTTGCGGACGCAGCGGCGGCGGCAAAAAGCTCATTTTGGATGGCCACCTACTGTATATATATATATATATATGCACTGAACTGTAAGCTGTGGATGTGTGAAAACACAATTTTGTTTCTATGCAAACACATAGAAATAACAAATAAAGTATCTATCTATCTATCATATCTATCTATCTTATAATGGGTCATGGTTGGATCTTCCAACAGGACATAATCCAAAAAACCTCAAAACCAACACAAGAATGGGTCACTGGGCACAAAACCAAGCTTCTGCCATGGCTGTCCCAGTCCTGTGATCTGAACACTAGAAAATGAGTGGGGTGAACTGAAGAGAAGAAGCACCAACCAAGATTTGTATAAGGACTACATGCAAACTACCATGTCTAAAAAAAAAACAAACATTGCAAAACATATATCAAATAAGCAAGCACAAGAAACCAGTTTAAAAGAGAAAAAATCATAAATAAGGCACTCGTACACCCTCATTCACAATTAGCATACTCCCCCCTATGAATACAGCTATGAAAATTGTGTGTCCAGGAACACAGTGTAATATTCTAATAAACCATATGCCCAACAATCAATATTCAATTACGTGTCCATCCAAGCGTTTTTAGCAAGCTGAAAAATGTCAGGTGCTCTTCTGAAAACAGCCAGCTGGTGGTGCTTGAAAACGCTTTGGTGGCTATGAGTAGGAATATCCACGGCAGAGAAAAGTATATACTAGTATATCATTTTGAAGAATATTACTGAACATAAAAATGCAGTAACCAGCAATATTAACTTCTCTATTGTTGTTCAGTTGTTATACAAGTAGGATAATTGGTCGGAGCAGTAAGCTATTGTCCCGCCCCTCCTCCATTGATAGGACGGTTGGGTAAAAAGTGACCGTGACAAGCTCTGCATTTTACCCAAAGCTAAACAGTGATCAACTCTCATCTACAAAAAAAGAAAAAAACAGAGCAAACAAACTTGTAAAATATTATGATGGCAGTGCATCAAAATTCAGCATCATCAGTTTGCCAAAAAGAACACAAAATGTTTTAGGCATCATTTACGCGTGGTAAGGAGCAGATGTAAATTTCTTTCGTACCAACTAACATTTTGAAAATACGAACATTGGGATATGGAATCAGGGAAGTATACACATTTGCTCAGTACCTTGTGTGAAGACCGACGAGGGTACAGACCACCGACTCTACCTGCGCTACTCCACTGAGCAAGGACACCGACAAGGCACCTGAGTATTGTTTTTTTTTTTTCCCTTTCTTTACTTTTTGTATAACACCTAGCATCAATTACTCAATAAGTACCTAGGTCCATGTTTATACCCCCCAGCTTGAGTACCGGATAACTTATTCTGTACATTAACGGAATAGGTACAATACACCAGTATGTACATAGTAAGTATATGGAAATAGGACTGTAAAATAAAGTGCACCATTTTACATAATCATTACACAGGAATTACTAGTTCTTCAACATTTGTAAGCACAGTTGTGGAGAGCAATTTAGCATTAACAGTCCCTACACAAGCAATGAAAAAAAACAGTCCTCTTTTTATTAGGTAAGGTTAGGACTTACCCAAGTTTAGTATGCGTCTTGTTTTTTTTACCACATAATACCACATTTTTCCGTAGGTGGCTACATATTTACCATGTATATACCATTAATAAGTATAGTAATGTGTCTTATTAGTTACCATATACTGGGGGTCACTACCTGTAAGTGACCATTATTACACACACTTGTTTGTAAGTACTACATATTTACCACATATATACCAAGTACAGTACGTGTCTTGCTTGTTACCCCATAATACCACATTTTTCCGTAGGTGCTACACATTTACCATGTACATATCATTTGTATGTACAGTAATGTGTCTTATTAGTTACCATATACGGATACTGTAAGGATGTGCCTGTTTGTACCCACTTGTCCGCAAGTACTACATATTTACCATGTATATATCCATTAGTAACTACAGTAAAGTAAATAATTAGTTACCATGTAAGGGCACTACCTACATGACAGTTCTTACCCACACTTGTCTGTATGTACAAACTAATTACCATGCATGTACGACTGTTAAGTACAGCCGTGTTTCTTATTTGTTACCATGTACATACACTTCAGGGACCGTACCTTGCATTACCACATCATTTGCCTGTAGGTACAAGATAGTAGCTATGTATGTACCAGGGAAGTCACACGTACTGTAAAATAAAGTGCTACCGGCAAACACAACGAGTTTCATTCATTCATTAAAAGTTGTGTTTTGAATGAATCTAGTGAGTCAGTGATTTATGATTACACGGAGATTCATAGACAAGGTCACTTGTTTTCATTCCTGAATGAATCAGCCGTTTGAATGAATAAATTGAATAAATGATTCAGTGATAAAATCAGTGACTTTATTTTAATTTTTAGCGTATAATTTCAGTTATTTAAATCAATTTAATATTTCTTTATTCAAAATGTTTATATTTAAAACATTAATTTCCACATGAATGTATGAATTAAATTGCACTCTTGCCACCCTTGAGCCTCATTGTACATCTGAAAATGTATCTACAAGCCTTCTGTTCTTCTGTGCCACCCTCTGTAGTACAAAATTAAATTTGTTTATGTATTACTAATTTCATAAGATTGGTAACTTATTTGTCTTATTCTGCTTCTTTATTATATTGTTTTAAATATATATAAAAAAAAAAACTTATAAACATACATTTGAATTTGACAGATGAAAATGATCCCATTACAAAGGTAAAAAGAAAATACCCCTGTAAGTTTTTTAAAGGGGGTCATATGATGCAATTAAAATTTTTCCATCGCCAGATCAGCTTTCACTGTGGACAAAGCAGAGTCCAGCCCGGGGTCGTCACATGTGTCCTTCGTTGAATTCGCTGGCCGCACTTTTCTCTAACCCACCAGCCATTCCTCACTCAAGCCCGCAGTGTGTGATGCTTTGTGACACATTTTATGGAGGACTGTTTACTGAACCTGCAGACTAGCCTACAATGGGTCTGTGCTCAAAGGCTGCTCTATAAAGTGAGGCAGTTCCAACTTTGCAAGGAAAGTCTGGTGCTTCTGATTCACAGCCTGTAAGTACATGTTTCATATTTAAAGAATTTGCCACTGATGATTCAAATGTTTTAAGCAGTGTAGAGTAATGCTTGTTGTTTGTCATTTCTCTGATCACAAATGCAGACATGGTTTTATGTTTACGCAGCGCTATATGCAATGCAGCGCTTAAAAACACAGTATAAGTCATTATAAACCGTAATTATGTCTCCACTAGATGCAACAAATGCCTCGTTTGTAATGGGTTTTATTGGCCTTGTCAAGTCGTGCCGGGAGACTGCATCACAGTATGTTAAGGGGCGTAACATTTCCGTCACATGCTTGAGGTATTCGGCCAATCACAATGCACTGGATACCTGGCCAATCAGAGCACACCTCGCTTTTTTAGTGTGATGAGCTTTATAAAAATCTACGCATTTCAGAAAGGTGGGGACATAGAAGAGAAGCAAAAAATGTACATTATGTGGAAAATAATGTGTTTTTTTGAACCTTAAACCGCCGCATAAACACATTGCATTACACCAAAATACACAACATGATGTTCTTTTTTTGCATTACACCAAACACACAACATAATGTTCTTTTTAGCAACATCATATGACCCATTTTAGGAGTCAAATGTCACCTAGTATTAGGAAGGGTGATTTTTTTATTAGAATTTTTGATCTTTTCAATTATCCTACTACCTGTCCACCTGATCCTATTCCCACTCCCATTTTTTTTCTTTAGTTATACCTGTTCTCACTCACATTATCAACACCTCTCTTCACTCTGGTACATTTCCCAAAGCATTCAAGCAGGCTCGGGTAACCCCACTACTTAAGAAAACCTCTCTAATCCAGCACTTTTAGAAAACTACAGACCGGTATCCCTACTTCCGTTCATTGTAAAGACACCTGAGTGAGTTGTGTTCAACCAGCTCTCTATGTTTCTTGCATAGAACAACCTCCATGGACAGCAACTAATCTGGCTTCAAAAGTGGCCACTCAACTGAGACTGCACAGTTCTCAGTTACTGAAGCCCTGAGACTTGCAAGAGCAGCTTCCAAATCCTCAGTACTCATCTTGCTGGATCTGACTGCTGCTTTTAACACAGTTAACCACCAGATCCTCCTGTCCGCTCTCATGAAAATTGGCATCTCAGGAACCGCACTCCCGTGGTTCAAATCTTACTTTCTAGTAGGTCCTTTGGGGTGTCTTGAAAGGGGTGAGGTTTTCTAAGTCACAACTTCTTGCTACTGGGTTCCTCAAGGCTCAGTGATTGGACCACTTTTTTCCTCCATCTACATGTCATCTTTAGGATCTGTCATTCAGAAGCATGACTTTTCCTATCATTGCTATGCTGATGACACAACTCTACTTCTCATTCCAAACAGATGATCCAACAGTAGCTGTTCGCATTTTAGCCTGTCTGACAGACATTTCTGGCTGGATGAAGGATCATTACCTTTAACTCAACCTTGCTAGACAAAAAGTACTCATGGTCTCAGCCAACACAGCATTTCACCACAACCTCTCTATACAGCTAGGCTCGTCAACCATAACTCCTTCCAAGACAGCCATGAACCTTGGAGTTTGTCATGGATGATCAGTTTAAGCTTCATAGACCATATTGCTACAACAGCCTGGTCCTGCAGGTTTGACCTTATACAACATTAAGAAGATTAGACCCTACCTAACAGAGCAAAACTGCACAACTCCTTGTCCATTTCTAATTATTGTGGACTTGTCTATAGTGATTATAGCCCTGTAATAAGCAAGATAAATGTAATAATATTGATCCTTATTATCTCATGTGCAGGGGAAAACATATTTTTTGATGCATGCCCATGCCATCTGATTGACTTTGTGAGCTGTTCCAAGCCTTTTTATGTGTGCATATATACATACACACACATATATACACATACATATATAAACATACATAAATAAAATGCTTGGAAACAGCTCATAAAGTCAATCATCTGTGAAGATGGTTGAGCAGTGTGATGGCATGGGCATGCATCAAGAGGCACTTGGTTATTGGTGATTATGATGACGTGACAGAGGAACAGAAGTAGCCAGAAGAATTCTGAAGTTTATAGGGATATACTCTCTGCCCAGATTCAGTCAAATGGAGCAAAGTTGATTGGAAGGCATTTCTTAGTACAAATGGATGATGACCCAAAAACATACAGCAAAAGCAACCCAGGGAGTTTTTGAAGGTAACAAATGGAATATTCTGAAATGGGCAAGTCAACTGTTCTTTATTATCTGTGTTGTTGTTGTGACCTGTCACTGTCATTCTGTTGCACTGTGGAAGCTTCTGTCACAAAAAAACAAGTTTGGTACAAACCTGGCAATAAAGCTCATTATGATTCTATGTTATGATTCTCATTATGAATTTTCAGCATCATTACTCCAGCCTTCAGTTTCACAAGTAACATCCAGTCTATCACATGATCATTTAGAAATCATTCTAATATTCTGATTTATTATGAGTGTTGGAAACAGTTCTGCTGTCTAATATATTTGATGAATAAAGGTTAAAAGAACTGCATTTATTCAAAATAAAAAATAAAAAATTCTAATAAATATATTCTAATAATATATTTTCTTTACTATCACTTTTTTATCAATTTAACACATCCTTACTGAATAAAAGTATTGATTTTATTTAAAAAAAAAAAGAAAGAAAAAAAAATTACTGACCCCAAATTACTGACCAGTAGTGTACAAAATATTTATATTTGAAAAACATAGCTTCTTTTTTTTTTATCTTTTTTTTACTTTTTATTCATCAAAGTATCCTAAAAAAGTATCACATGTTCTGAAAAAATATTAAGCAGCAGAACTGTTTCCAACTTTGATAATGAATCATCATATTAGAATGATTTCTAAAGGATCATGTGATAATGATCCTACAAAATTCAGCTTTGCATCACAGAAATAAATGATAATTTAAAGTATAATAAATTTAAAAAACAATTATTTTAAATTGTATAATATATCACAAAATTACATTTTTTTTCTGCTTTTTGATCAAATAAATGCAGCCTTGATGAGCAGAAGAAACTTCTTTCAAAACACATTAAAAATAGTAATGTTTCCAAACTTTTGACCTGTACTGTATATATATATATCTATATATATATAGATATATATATATATATATATATAGATATATATATATATATATATATATATATATATATATAGATAGATATATATATATATATATATATATATATGTATACAGTGCTGATTGAGAAAAAAATATATACGTATATTTACTTTGCCATTTCATTGTTGAGCTCTCTCGGCCATCATAGTAAGTCAATAATAGAATAAGTGAATGAACAATAAGGCATTCACCATTTATGTGTTCTAATTTTATTAGGCAAAACAGAGCTGTTGTTAATTTTATCATGTAATGGTCCAACATACACTGTTCAGTAAGAAAATTGCCATCACGATGATAATAATCAACATAACTTAAAACAGGGTGGTTAAAAGTACAGGATGGTAAAATTAACAGTGTATATTATATTGTTTTTTTCATCTACACTATTATTATATTTTAATATTTACACTCACAGGGCTCTTGGGGGTAATTTACCCATCAAATGTTTTTTAGAGTTCTTGTCTGGTTTCAATAAAAATGATATAGCATTTAGGAATAAATATGCAAAATAACATTCCATATGTGGAGGCTAAAATGGCAAATACCTCCACTGCCACTGTGAATTTTCCAGGAGAACTAACATAAGCTGGTATGAAAGCAATCCAAACAGCACAAAAAGTGAGCATACTAAATGTGATAAATTTGGCTTCATTAAAATTATCCGGGAGTTTCCGAGCCAGAAAAGCCAAAAGAAACATAGAATAGCAAGCAGTCCAATATAACCTAACACAGCCCAGAAACCTACAACTGATCCCACATTACACTCTAGTATTATCTTTTCTTTGAAGTATTTAAGATTTTTAAATGGAAAAAAGGGGGCGATATTGTTAACCAAAACACACAAAATTAGCACTTGCATAAGAGTAAATGCAAAAACACTGAGTCTTTGTTGAGGAGGCCCAAACCATTTCATGACATTACTTCCTGGAAGTGTAGCCCTGAAAGCCATTAAAACCACTATTGTTTTTCCCAGAACACAGGAGATACAGAGGACAAAAGTGATGCCAAATGCTGTGTGACGCAACATACAGGACCACTCAGTGGGCCGACCAATAAAAGTAAGTGAACAGAGAAAACACAACATCAGTGAAAATAGGAGCAGGAAGCTTAATTCTGAGTTGTTGGCTTTCACTATTGGGGTATTTTTATATCTGAAAAATATGACTGCAATTATTATTGTTATAAATGCACCAACGACTGAAATAGTTGTGAGCAAAAACCCCATGATCTCCTCATAAGACAAATATTCTGTTTCCTTATTAACAAATCCATCATTTTGCATATTTGACCAGAAGTCTTGATGGCACCGCAGACATGTTACAGAATCTGTATGTAATGGATGTTATAATTAATAAACAGGAGAGAGAAAAAAATAAATTATGTATAAACACACACACACACACACACACACACACACACACACACACACATATATATATGTTTTCTTTCTTTATGGATATAGTGATTTCATTTTACCTGAAGTGTTACTGATTTCTCCCTCTGTGCACGGTATGCAGTCATAACAACATATAGGTTTTCCTTTCTTCACACTCTTCCTAGTGCCAGGGGGGCAGCTCTCACTGCACACAGACACCGGTACCTGTGAAAAATATATATAGGCATTGCCATTTACTAATAGAAACTGATATTCAGAAAATATTTTTTTTCTCTGTTTCCTCACCTTTGTGAAATTATTTGCCCATAAAATTGATGGCATATTGACAGCTAAACGATCAATCCCCAGAAAAGAAGCATCATAAAGCCCAACAGTAACAATTCATAGTGTTGTTTTTTTACTTGGCTGCCAATTTATAATGTCATATTTAGCCACTGGATCACCATTCTCATCAAAAAAAACCTCCTCACCATCTTTCGTTTTGAAATGCACCTTTCTCAGGTGCTTCAGAAACTGAAAAGGGGAAAAAAGACAAAATATTCACTATATAAAGCAGTTGTTAACTAAAATGATTGACATGACAAACAGCACATTTCAACAAAATGACACATGTACTGTACAGTACATACAGTAAAAATAATTAATTGTTGAATATACTGTGTCCATATGTATAACCTTAGAGAATACTGAATTTTATATAGCAGTAGAAATAAAATAGTGTTAACCCACTGTTGAAGGATCAGGCTGTTTATTTGAGTCACATTTTTTCTTTGCACCCCAGGAGGTCATGAAGTGTATGAGCAACAGCATACACTCCTTTATACACATTGGGGGGGGGCTGAAGATGGGCATGAGTGACATGTCTGTAAATAAATTTTGCACTTGAGACAGTTCCTCATTGCCTGTACATGGAGTTGTGGACACAAAATCATTCTTAGTTGAGTATTTACACTGAAACAGGGCTTCCCAGAACTCAGTAAAAATAGCACCTCCTGAAGACTTTAGTGGTTTTATATCTAGAATGAATTCTTGCAGACCTGTCACTTGAGTTTTGGGTATAGCCAGACCAATTGCTCCTTGTAGAATGTGGTGCTTATCCATACTGGCAATGACTGAATCGGATATCCAGGCTTCGGTGCCTACCCACTGGTATCCAGTAATATTATGTTCAACAAATTTATGCAGCAGAACCTCCAAGTCCCAATGAGCAAGAAATCCCACAATCACTCGTGAAGTAGAGCTTTTAATCTGCCTCTATTATCCTTATTACTTTATCTTCAGGGTAGGTTCTGAAAAAACGGGAGAGAGTATTCTAAACAGATACCCATCTGTTCAGCCACCTTAGTAAAAGTGGCCATCCCACTGTTACCATAATCATCATCTGTTTCTTAAGGCTCCCACCCAGGTCCAGCCAAAGTGTTCTAACCAGTTCTGCCAGTGCTCTACTCTGGTAGTGATCACTTGCAATAGTTCGAAGAAATGAGGGATATTTGACTTTGTCACTAAGGCATTCACAGGTGGCATAGTGGCTGATCTAAGAGATTAATATATACAGAAGCAATATGATTAGACATAACATCTAGTAAAATTACATTAATTGCATTCATCAGCATCTATTATTTATTTAAAACATATATTACAATTAAAAATTTTCATATAAATTTTAAAATACTATATTGTGATAAATTGTGACATATAAAATATTACCAGTGGAAGCTTGAATGGTCCAATACCCTTTGATATCGCCATGCACGCTGAAGAAGTTGTGTCCCCAACAATGGCTTGCACTTCAGCATGCTTTGTGCAGGGCCCTTCAACAGACATTTTCTCATACCCATTTGCAAGGGCCATAGCTGCACGAACCCCCAACCGCCACTGATCCACACGTGTCGTAATCTTGTAGCCTAATGAGACCCCAGGTAGCAAATTGGAACTGTTATTAATTTCCTCTATTGCGAACAGCATGGATTGTGCATACTGGAAGTCTCTAAAATTAAGACTTGTTAAAAAAAAACAAAGCAAAAAATGTTAAAAACTCAAATGAAACTATGATTAAATCATTTAACGTAGCACTTGTATTTACAAAATATTTTCGTACTGCTTTTTCTAACCTGATGCACTTCAGTGGAGGTGGCATAATTGAATATGTCAGTTGCCTGATTTCCCAGCTGCTATGGAAAGAGAAAACTCCTCCAACTATAATATCCCCATCTTTCCATAGCTCAGGGTGTACAGGCTCCCCTCGCAGAGTACAAACAGTTTTGTTAGCTTTAGAGAAGGTCATGATGGCTATTACCATATGTAGCAGTGCAACCAGTGGCTCCATTCACCAATTTAATAGAAACTATCATATGTCAGTTGTGTCAGCTCTGATATTTTAGCTAACAGAAGGACTTTTGAGGTTTTTATAGATATCTTATAATCTGCTGGGAAATTACATATGTTGACCTCATTTGAAGGAGGTGCTACATTCTGCATGATCAGAGTGAATTGCTGCCCTTTTGTGAGGTTGTAGCCTTACGTTGGTACTTAGGTGTGTGTCTGTGTGAAAATGTTTGCTTTTTGCAGTTGAAACACTACATATACATAACATAAATAAATATTTTATTAGCGTGAAGTTGAAACCATGCAATAAATTCACACAATTCATACACATGTACATTTAAGAAAAAAATTTTGTAAACTCTGCATATTGGAAATAAATTATCAAAGCTCAACAAGCTGATGACGTATGAGGTCGGCTTTGCGCATGCACCGCTCAGAAGTGACGGTTGCGGGAGCACAGGGGAGAGATCAAAACAAAACAATGGTCACTAGTTAGAAGTACAAAACGAGGATTTGTAAAGAATAATGTCGGAGGAATTCAATATAAGCCAAGAGTAAGGACAACTTTGCTTCCTTTGCCCCTCCTGTTAACAAACATTTGTTTTCATGAGACTTACCGGCGCAAGCGCAAAAACGCTGACCTCATACGTCATCTGCCTGGAGCTGCTTCCGTGTACAACATTTTAAATATGGATATTTTTCTGATAAAAAACGCATTGATTCGCTACAGGAGCCTTTGTTCACCCCCCAGAGCCATGTAAGACACTTTGTTTATGGATGGGCTAAATCTTCTTTTGGACTGATGCATCCAACACCCGCTGAGTGGCATAAAACAGCTTGAAAGATCAAAGACAATTTTTTTTTTAATATATAACTCCAACTGGATTCGTCTGAAAGAAGAAAGTCCATATACACCTATGATAACTTGAGGGTGAGTAATTAATGGGCTAATTTTAATTTTTGGGTGAACTAACCCTTTAAGTATACTACACATATTATGAACTCATAGTCAATGTCACCTTTATTTATATAGTGCTTTTAACAATACAGATTGTGTCAAAGCACTTCACAGCATTAAATAGGAAAATAGTGTGTCAATAATACAAAATGACAATAGTAAACACTCAAGTTTCAGTTAAATGCAGTTTAAAATTATAAACGCAACACTTTTGTTTTTGCCCTGATTTTTCATGAGCTGAACTCAAAGATCTAAGACTTTTTCTATGTACACAAAAGGCCCATTTCTCTCAAATATTGTTCACAAATCTGTCTAAATCTGGGTTAGTGAACACTTCTCCTTGCCAATTCCTCTGTGTGATCCATCCACTCACAGGTGTTTCATACTAGAGTTCTCTCTCTGGTCAAATGAAACCAGAGCAGTTAAATTCCAGGCTGCAGCAAAGTCACATTGGTCAGAGAACTCATCTGGTTCCTGTGGTTTTGTCCCTGTGGCCGTCTAGGAGACAAGGTCTTCACTGGGGATTCTGTCTCTATTTGTCCCGGTCTCCACTAACATTCAGGGATGTCAAGGTCATCTCTAGGTGCTGATCCACCATCTGGGCTGGAAAACCGTACTGGATCCGGTTGACTGCAGGTTGAGCAGTGACCATCTGATCTGGATACAGACTGGATCTGGTGGCTACGGTGGCCTGGGAATAAGAAAGAAACAGACTAATAAAGATCAATTTAATATGAACTTAAAATTTGTGCATGGAATGTAAATTTTTTCATTTTAATAGCAGAAGCTTATATGCAAATTTTTACAATCTTAAAGAATACTTAAGTCGTCTAAACAAATCATTCCACGTGATAGCCATATCTGAGACCTGGCTTAGTAATGAGAAGTGAGTGGATTGAATGAATATGAACTAAATTACCTTAATAGAGGTGTTGTATGTGGATAGGAGATTAAATTATAAAATTTTGAAAAATATGACTAATATTGATGATGAAATGGAGATTATAACAGTAGTGCTAAAAACGGAAAAAAAGAAAAAATATGTTGTGTATATAGAGCTCCTGGTTCCCAATATGAAATATTTAAGAATAGTATAGAAAGTTTTTTTGCTAAGAAATATCATAAAGATGTGTTTATATGTGGGGATTTTTAATTTAGATCTTTTAAATCCCAGTAACCATAAAACTGATTGATGAGTTTAATGATTTAATATTCAGTATGAGTTTTTTTTCCCACTAATAACTAAACCAAGCATAATAACATCTCACTGTGCAACTTTAATAGAATATATTCACAAACAGAATGGATAATAGAATAAAAAGTGGGTTTTTACTTAATGATATAAGTGACCATTTACTAGTTTTTATAATGTGTGCTTGTGAGCATTTGAAGCTAAAAGAAGATACTAATGTAATTAGTTACAGGAGAATTAGAACAGTGGAATCAATATACAAATTAAGAAGTGAATTATTTAAACATAACTGGGAAAAATTGTATGAGGAAACTGATAAAGCATATGAAACATTCCTGGTGATATTTAAAACTTTATATTATGAACAATGTCCTTTAAAACAATTTAAAAAAAGAAAGAATAAATTTAATGAGAAACCATGGATGACAAAGGGATTACAAAATGCTTGCTTTTAAAAAAAAGAATACTGGTATAGAGAATTTATAAAACACAGATCTACTGAAGCTGATAATAAGTATAAAAGATATAAAAAATAAACGGACAACGCATTATAAGGATAAGTAAGAAAGATTATTATAACAAAATATTAAATGAAAATAAAAATGATATGAAGGGAATATGGAATGTGTTAAATTAATATTATCAGGAATGGATTAAGGACCATAGAAATATCCTCAGTATTTTATAGATAATGAGGGGACTGTAAGCAACATGAATGATGTGGTTAAGGGTTTAATAACCTTTTACGTAAGTGTCAGACCAAGACTAGCAGAGGGAATTGAAAAGCAACAGACAGTTATAGGAGAGGTGAAGGCTGTGGATTTTTTAGACAATAATCCAATTTCTATGTATTTGAAACCAACTAGAAATTATTGAAATTGTTAGCAAATGGAAGAATAAAAAGTTCACAGACTGGAACGACATTGATATGGCTTTAATCAAGGAAATCATTGGGCAATTGTTAAACTGTTAACTTATATTTTGCAATTGTCTTTTAAAACAGGTGTATTCCAAGTAAAATGAAAACTGCCAAAGTCATTCCATTATACAAAGCTGGAGAAAGAAATCAATTTACTAATTATAGGCCATATGTCTCTACTCTCTCAGTTCTCTAAAATATTGGAAAAATTAAATAGACTGGAAAAAGCATGAATTGTTAGTGTGATAGTTGTCAGGGGACCAGTCAAGCCCGGTCCCAGCCATCCCAGCAATGATCCCACTCCCTATGAGTATTAATCACCTGCACCTCTGCTCACCATCCGCAACCTCATCACAGAGCACTATAAAGCACTCGCCACAGCCCCAGTTCGATGTCAAGCCTCCAAACAGGAACAGACCATATGCTGTTGTCTCCCGCTGACCAACTGATGCACTGCGGATTCTAATACGTAATGTATACTCACCTTTAAAACACTAACCTCTGTGCCATTGTTCTACTGCCCACCAGGACTCCTGAACATTCACCGTTACCTGAAATCCAGTGATCTCCCGAGTCTCCTGTGTTTCCTCTGAGCTTGCTTAATAGCTTCCATGGTTTTTGATCTGCACCGAACCCTGTACCTGAAATCACTGACTACTTACCCTGCACTTGTGATTCTGAAAAACTAAACACTGTGTTTGGGATTCACTTACTCTCGTGACTATCCTGACAGAAGGCTTGACCAACACCGCAATGAATCCAAAACGCAGCCCGAAGACAAGTGCTTTTGCAAACCCTGCTCCCACGCTGCTGACATCGCCAAACACCGTCTCTAGACCAGCGCCCTTTCTCTGGCCGGGGCGGAAGATTGCAACTGGTTTCTACTGCAATGCTCGCTCGCCCTTGAACAACACGCTCACCCATATCCCACGGAAAGATCCAAGATCTTGTTCCCATTCAGCAGCTATCTGGGGCAGTGTATTCTTGGGCCCAGTGTTAAAATGGGCTGAAGTGCTGTGGTTTCCAAGAGACGGCAATCACCTCATCTGTACAAAGTTTCATTAGTCATTTCAAAGTGTTTGGGCGCCCCGTAGGCGATTCTTCTGTCAGCGACCAACTATTACAGTTACGTCAAGGTAAAAGATCCATTTCTGAGTATTCCCTGGAATTCCGAAACTCTAGCTGATGCGGCGAGTGGGTGGAATGAAAAGGCCCTCCTTAATGGTTTACCGAAGAGGATTAAACCCCACGCTTAGCCTCCAGCTTGACATTTATGATGACAATTTGGGGGTTAGAAAAATTCATGCAACAAAGCTCTCCGAGTTCATCTAAGAGTCACAATCCTGCTATCGGGAAGCTCAGGCTCCAGTCCCCCGGGTTCCCCATCAGAACTTATCCGAAAGAACCCCCAGAACCTAAGTTCGGAAAATATGCAAGTGGAAAACCACAAGCTGTGTCAAGCTGAACGCAACTGTCGACGAGAACTAAACCTATGCCTCTACTGGGGGATGAAGGACATTTTGTACGAACATGCCCGTCTCGTCCTCCCGGTTTACTGGTGAGTTCAGTCCATCACCAACCCTCTCCATCAGCCCCATTAACTATATGTGTAACTCTGAAGTCTCGAGATTTCAATGTTGCAGTCACCGCCATCGTGGACTCTGGGTCAGCTGGCAACTTTATATCCGGAGATCTCGCCAAGACACTCAAGCCCAAAAGAACCCTGTACCTCCAAGCTGTACTCCAGTCATCCATGCAGTGACTGGCGAAGTTATCAACAAGGGGGTGTATGTAACCTCTCAGATAACACCTATCACCCTATGTGTTGAAAACATCCATCACAAATTATTTGACCCGTTCATTCTCGAGAATAGCCAAGCTGAGGTAATTCTGGGCCGCCCATGGCTCATTTGACACCAACCCACTATAAATTGGAAAACTGGTAAAATTCTGAAATGGGGCTGCAACTGCCTAACACTAGCATCTCACTCCCCCCGTCCAACCCGAACCTTGTCCCGTGAATTCCACCTCCATTGAAAGCCCCAAAGAAAGTCAGTCAACATTCCTCCGTGCTATTCATATTTTTGCAGACGTATTCAGTCCTATGGCAGCCTCCAAGCTACCGCCACACAGACCTTGGGATTGTGCAATCGATTTGATCCCAGGTGAATCCATTCCCAAGGGTCGGATCTATTCATTGTCCATCCTACGAACAAGCCGCCATCCAAGAATAAGCTGGACCTTAGAAGTGCATATAACCTGATCAGGGATTCGAGAAGAAGACGAATGGAAATTTGGCATTTATTCACCCCCGCAGGGCACTACGAATATCTTGTGATGCCGTATGGCCTGGTAAACGTCCCCGCTGTATTCCAGAGTTGTTATGGATGAAGTCCTCCGAGGAAATTCCTGAACTGCTTTGTTCTTGTTTACATCGATGATATTCTCATCTTCTAACGCAATAGAAACTGAACATCAAACGCCATGTCTCCCAAGTACTCCAACGGCGGCCTCAGAGAGTTTTCCCTGTTTCTTGAAAGCAGAGAAGTGCGTTTTCCACCAGACCTCCATCGAATTCTTCGGTTACCACCTCAGCAAGAGAGGAGTTAGGATGGATGACCGTAAGACCCAAGCCATCACCTCCTGGCCCACTCCTAAGTCAATCAAGGATTTACAGCGGTTCCTGGGTTTTGCAAACTTTTACCGCCGGTTCATAAACCATTGACAGTTATAGATACAGCGCCATTAACATCGCTCCTGAAGGGGAAGCCCAAAGACCCTTCACTGGACTCCAGAAGCTGAACATGCCTTTCAAACACGAAGACCACCTTCACCACTGCTCCCCGATCCAGCATCCAGACCCAGAAAAGAAGTTCTTTGTCGAGGTGGATGCTTCAACAACAGGCGTGGTGGCCATCCTGTCACAGTACCCAGAGAACTCATCCAAACCCATGCCTTGTGCATTTTTCTCCCGAAAATTATCCCCCGCTGATAGAAAACTACGATATTGGTAACCGGGAAAACTCCTAGCCATGAAAAACTCGCCTGGATGAATTGGGACACTGGTTGGAGGGGGCCAGGCATCCGTTTTCCCGTACTTACCGACCACAAGAACCTACAGTACTTAAAGGAAGCCAAGAGGGCTTAACCCTTACCAAGCTCGATGGGCCTCTGTTCTTTACCCCGTTTCACTTTCAGATATCCTACTTTCCAGGATCAAAGAATATGAGAGCAGATACCCTGTCACGTCTCCCACTCGCAAGGAAACCATAGAAAACCAGAAACCATCCTGCCAACCAGTTTATTCGTCAACGCCATCCAATGGGACCCACCTCGGATGAACAGATCCTCGAGCTGTCACAAAAACATGCTCGTTCCTCCAGAGGGGACCCGCTGGACAAGATCTACGTGCCTGAGGATCTCTGCACTTCCCTCATCTCCTTCGCTCACCTCATCTGTTGGAACAGGGCATCCTGGCAATCAGCAAAACATACTCCACCCTTCAGCAGAAATACTGGTGGGCCGAAAATGCAGGACGACATCAAGACGTTTGTCCAGGGATGTACGCTCTGCCCTATAACCAAGGTCCCACACCAGTTACCCACCGAAAGCTAATCCCATTACCCATCCCTCATCGCCCCTGGTCCATACTGGAGTCGACTGGTTGTCACCGACCTCCCAGTCTCACGACGGTAAACACATGTATTTGATTTGATCGATTTCTCGAAGGCGTGCAAACTAATCCTGCTCTGAAGCTGTGCCTACAGCCTTGTGACATGGCGGAGTTACTGTTTAAAACACGTGTTTCACAATTTCGGCATTCCTGAAGATATCGTGTCTGACAGAGGACCCCAGTTCATCATCCAGGGTAAGGCGGTCATTTCTTTGCATTTCTCCTCAATTTAACAATAAGCTTAACTTCCCGGTTACCACCCGCAGACGAATGGTCAAACAGAACAAAAGATTCAGGACATCAGCCCACTTCCTTGCAGGACGTTCTGCCACACCCAACCAAAACCTTTGGCGCCGCTATTTAGTCTTGGGCAGAGTACGCCCAAAACTCCCTCCGACCGGTATCCACAAACCTGACCCCCATTCCCATCCCCCCCAATACATCTTTGGCCGCTAATCATCATACCTCCAATGTTCCCCTGGTTTGGTGAACCATCCGAATCCCCGACCCCCGACGTGAATACTTGGATGCAAAACAGTGAGAGGGTTTGGAAATCAGGCACAAAGCACCAACTTCAGCAGGCAATAAATCCACACCGGCAATTTACTGATGCTCACTGCCAGCCAAACTCCCACCTACCAACTGGTATGGCTTCTCCACCCGTAATATCCGATTGAAGCAACCATGTCGCAAGTTAAGCCCAAAGTACATCGGTCCATTCCCTGTGGAGAACCAAATCAACCCGGTCACTTACCGACTTTGCTTACCCGCTCAGTATCGGATACACCCCATCTTTCATGTCTCCCTGTTAAAACCCCATTACTTGCCTGTCTCTGTTTCCCTCTGCAGACCCGTGGTCCCTGACAATAACCCCCCCGAAACCACCCGTAGAAGCCGAACCCATCTACACGGTAAAAGGAGATACTGGGACTCCCTGACGTGCCCCGTGGTGGGCGAATCGAGTACCTGGTAGACTGGCAGGATTATGGTCCAGAAGGAAAGGTGTTGGATACCTCGTCATGATATCCTTGACCCCCAATCTGCTCACCGAGTTTCATGCTCAGTATGTCGCGGACCCTGGAGGGGGGGGGTAATGTCAGGGACCAGTCAAGCCCGGTCCCAACCATCCCACAATGATCACGCTCCCCTGAGTATTAATCACCTGCACCTGCTCACCATCAGCAACCTAATCATAGAGCACTATAAAGCACTCACCACAGCCCCAGTTCGATGTCAAGCCTCCAACAGGAACAGACCATATGCTGTTAGTCTCCTGACCAGCCGATGCACCACGGGGATCTAAGACGTAACGTATACTCACCTTTAAAACAGCAACGTCCTGTGTCATTGTTCTACTGCCCCCAGGACTCCTGACATTCACCTTTTATCTGAAATCCAGCGATCTCCTGTGTTTCCTCCAAACTTGCTTGATAGGCTTCCGCTTCTGAGGAGAATGAGACCATATTAGCAAACTGTGGACTGTGTGGCATTGACATATCTGCAAAGAAACAGACTCACCTGCGGTTCAGTGCCCCGCACTGAGTGACTCTGCACCGAACCTGCACCTGAAATCACTGACTACTTACCTGGCACTTGTGATTCTGAAAATAAACACTGTGTTTTTGGATTCACTTACCTCTGCCTCTCGTTACTATCCCTGACAATAGTCGTTAATGGATTTAGGTCAAACAGATCACCATCCATGGATTAATGGAGTTAATTGAAAGTATAACTAGTACTATATATAATAAGAACTATGCAGTGGGAGTATTTATAGATTTGAAAAAAAAAAAGCTTTTGATACAATTGATCGCCATTTATTTTTTTTTTTTTTTTTTTTTTTTATTTTTTTTTATCAATCAATAATTGGAAAGTATGGTATCGAGGGGTTGTACTTGCATTTGGATGAAAAGTTTAAATAAGTAACAGACTTTCAATTTGTTCAAATTGGGAACATAGATCAGAGTGTTTTGAATATCCATGTGGGAGTCCCACAGGGTTTGATTTTGGGTTCCATTTTTATTTATATTGTATATTAACCCTCTGAAGTCGATTCATTCCTTTTTAGAGGCATTTTCTCCTGATAACCCCGAAAAGAACTTAAATTACAACTTTCAGTTTTGATCATACAAGATAAGAGCAATACAATCAATCAAATCTGTAAGGGTTTCTTTTTTTGTATACAGACATAATAACAACAAAACTTTGTGCACTTATAAAATAAAGATAACCAAAACAAGGTGTGGCTGTCTGCAGCCTTTGTCTGCGCTTGATCTTCATTTACAAAGCGTCCATTAAAATGAACTGTAACTCAGTGAATACTCAACGAAGCGACAATGAGAGAGATATCTATAGAAAGCCTGACATGTCTCCTTTTAAACTAAACAAGTGCTGACGTGCTGCCGAAACAAATATTCGGTGATAAAGTAATCCATATGAAAAACAATGTGAAGGTCCGTTTTTCACTCTCCCTTCATTATCTTCTAATGTGACCTAAGCCCCGCGCTGAACGTGCTTTTGGAGATTCAAATGTTTCACTGAAGCGCGCGGAGCTTGAAATCGCCCACACAAACAGAAGACAACGCAGCGAGACTGACTGTTCTTCAAGTTTTTTATTATTTTACTGTTTGCTTCACGATGAGAGAATAGGACATAATTCCACCCCAAAAAATGTGATGTGGTTGAGGATTTGAATTTTGGATTTCCTCAGAAAAAAATAATGAAGCACTTTATTCAGCAGAGATCATAAACATGAGTAAGTCTCTTTTTTATTTATTTATATACTTGTACTAGTTTTCACATAACGTGTAAACATTTTACTAGTTAGACTTTTTCCCAAACTATAATTCCTGACTAAATGTATAATCAAGTGAAATATTATGAAGTTTCAATAACAATATACACTACTATACCATTCAAAAGCTTGATGTAAATTATATAATGTAACAAATAAATGTAACTGTAACAATGTAACAAACAATGCGGTTCTTTTCAATTTACCCCCCCTAAAAAAAACTGAAAAAAAAAATATTCTCAGCTCTTTTCAACATGACTAATATAATAATAAATAATAATAATAAACAATAATAAAAAAAACAATGTTTTTTTGTAGAAAATAAGATTGTTTAAAAGGATTTCTGAAGGATTGTGTGACTGGAGTAATGATGCAAAAAATTCAGTTTGAAAGTCCGCTTTGATTTGTTCCTAATAAACTGTTTATCTGCACTCACAAGTGAATATTAAATTATGTTGTGGGATAATTAAATATATTCTAAATAAACTACAAACATAAAATTATATACATTTATTTTGTCCTTTTCTTGTAATTCTTCCCTCTCAGTCACACAGCTGACTGAATGGCTCATATGCAGCTCATTATGTTGGGTCCTTTGTCTTCTCAGGTTTGAATCACAAATGATATTCATGATAGTTGACGCCTACTCGCATATGACTTTTAACCAACAAAAAGTGTCTTAGAAAATTTAAATCAATAAATTGTTTTTCTGTAAGTGAGTAAACAAGATGATTTTCACATCATTTTGAGAAAAAAAAAAGAAAAAAATCCTAGGGCTACAACCTCCAGTTCTCAAAAGTCCTGGGAACCAATGTTTCTGTATGTGTTTTATTTGCCTTATTCACTTGATGTTAGAACGTTCCATTTTTAGTTTTTCACTTTAAGGTTAATGACATATGTAGGGTGACAAATCTCTTAAAATGTGTGATTTTTGCTGATGATACTAATATTTTCTGTGCTGGGGAAAATTTGCAGCAGCTTTTGGGGGTGGTCACAGCAGAATTTAATAAGATAAAAATGTGGTTTGAGTTGAATAAATTATCCATAAATTTAGATAAAACTAAATTCATGCTGTTTGGAAACCGTAAAACTGATACACAAGAAAAAATTATGATGCACAGAGTATTGGAGCAATTGCGAAAACAAGACATGTATTGAATGAGAAATTACAAAATCTGTTGGAAACCCCACATTAAATGTGAGAGCAAAAGTAGCACAGAGTATTGGAGTAATTGTGAAAGCAAGGCATGTATTGAATGAGAATGCACTTTATATTCTGTATAGTTCACTTGTACTGCCATATTTAAATTATTGTGTTGAAGTATGGGGCAACACCTACAAAACCACCCTACAAACACTAAGTACAATACAAAAAAAAAAAAAGAGCAATTAGAATAGTAAATAAAGTAGGATATTATGAGCATACTAATTTATTGTTTTTAAAATCTCATACTTTAAAGTTTACTGATCTGGTAGAATTTAAAACTGCACAAATAGTTTATAAAGCAAAAAATAAACAACTGCCTAGAAATATACAACAATTATTCACAGATAGACGGGTGTTATAATTTGAGAGGGCCTTTAAATATGAGACAGCAAAATGCACAGACAAAACTCAAAAGTATGTGTATTTTAAATTTGTGGGTGAAGATCGTGGAATAGATTAACGGATATATCAAAGAAAATGTTAATATGTTGCAATTTAAAAGAAGATATAAAGATTTTAGTTTTGATAAATACACGAAGTGGGGGGTGAGAGTGAGGAATTTCCAACATTGTTGTTAATGCTGCTTGATTCTGTTTCTGTTTGTTTTCTTTATCTTAATAGATAGATAAAATAGGATGTAATTTGAAGTAGTATTTCTGTATTATATTCAAAATGGTATTATTATGGCTGATTGTGATTTGGTATTGGTAATTACTTAGGATTTAATAAGCTTGGGGCTTCTACCTACCCTTTTTTTATTTCGAACAGGTTGAATATATGTAAAAGAAAGGGGGGAAAAAGAGAAACAATTGTATTTGTTGAATTGTTTTTGTTTAGTCTTTTGTTTTTGTTTTATTGGTACTCATTTGTATATTTACTTATGTGTTTTTTTTTTTCCTTTTGTATTTTTTAATAGTTCTTCTATTTTTTAATAGATAAAATAGAAAAATGTAATAAATGAATTATGGAGATGAATGAATAAATGAATGAACTCCTCCTCCACTACACCACAAATCTTGCCCTCTGCTAAACAGCCAGCTCGTTCTGTCCACCACCCGCTCTCTGGGAGTGATGGTGGCTACAGACTGGCACCTGTGGCTTCTGTGCATCCAGAAGCATCAAAAATAACATCCTCCCTGATGCCCCAGTTTCACCTTATGGGCTTTTCAAGGGAGCAAAAGTTCAGACTGTCTGTGGCATTTGAGCACTACATACCCTCCTGAAGCTGGGCTCCTTCAAATTTCCCCACTCTGATCCTGCAGCCGGCCACAAAAATCAGAAAACATAATGTAGCCATTTGCACCCTGCCTCATGTATCAACAATATTGTAAGTCCCAGTTAGTCCAAAACTGGTATACATAGCAAGTATTTTATTCTTTTTTTTTCTTTTTAATAAATATAAATAGAATAGAATGTGCTAGTTTTAATTGTCAAGAGTTGATGAAAAGATTTTCTTTAGCCGATTCTTGAAAAGTGGCTAATGACTCCGCTGCTTGCTTGGGTTTGCATTAGGGCAGGTCATTCCAACAGCAAGGAACAGTCAAGGTAAAGGTCTGTGACAGTGATTTAGTGCCTCTTTATGCTGGCACCACAATGCGACTTGCAATTGCGAGAATGTCTGAAGTAGTTGAGATTAGGTATGGGGTGCAGAGCCAGTGATTATCTCTGTAGACAAACCTCAGTGCCTTGAATTTTGAATTTCCAAGCACTATTGGCAACCAATGTAAATTGATGAAGAGAGGCATGACACGCCCTCTCTTCAGCTCGTTCCAGAACACTCCCTCCACTGCTGCATTATGGATCATTACATGAGGTTTGATAGTACATGGTTTGAAATGCCAAAAGAGCATTACAATAATCCAGCCTGGATCGAATAGCTTTCACATTCAGTTAAAGTTTA
Organism: Cyprinus carpio; assembly: GCF_018340385.1. Lineage (NCBI taxonomy): Eukaryota > Metazoa > Chordata > Actinopteri > Cypriniformes > Cyprinidae > Cyprinus > Cyprinus carpio. The sequence continues at coordinate 10,722,637 of NC_056614.1, read as the reverse complement.
TTTTATAGCACTTTTTATGATACAAATCGTTGCAAAGCAATTTTAATCAGAAATTTAAGTTTCTACATTATTTAGTAATATCTTATCAGTAGTTATTGTCATTTTATGTACATACATGGCAGAAATGTACCGGAAAAAAATCAATTAAAGACTTAATCATACAGACGGATGAACACACTTTTAACAGCAATTCATTATAAGATGCAATCAAACTTATTGCTAAATTTGGTAGTTCTGCATGTTGTTTCAGGGTTGGTATCATCTCTTCTCAGGTTGTTCTGGATCCCATACTGAAGCTTTCTTAAATCCTAGTTACCACGGGATTTCAATCCTGTGGCAAAAACAGAGAAATCGATTATGAGACATAATTAGCGTAGCTGCGTGTTCCAACAAAAGTAGCATTTCATTATATTTAACCCAAACTAAATAATAATAATGCGTATTTCATCAGACATACTGCAGTTCCAAAATTTGAGATGCACTTATTTTTGAAGTGGCTTGACAAAGAGATGTGGTCTTTAATCTAGATTAAACAGAGAGTGTGGCTGAACCGACGGTTATTATTACTACATTCAATCTTCATGAATTACTGAAGGCATTATATCATTAATAGTACAATAAAAAGGATTTGTTTCGTCCGCAGGGCGGACAGTGTTACTCGTTTATTGACTCTAAGTAAAATAATTTCTCTGGCCACGAAAAATAATTTTTACTACTATACATTGCTCCCAGAGCATGTAACAAAACCGAATGTTAAAGTGGACCTCGTCCTGTGAGCAGCAAACCAGACAACCAAGTGTGAATACCTAGGGGTGTTTATTAAACTACACTACGGGGAACAATGCAACATCTGACTATACACAAACACACACATTAAACATAATTGCGCAACACAAGGAAGGCATGGATAGAGAGAGAGAGGAGCAAGAGAGTGCGCAGCAGAGAGAGAGAGGAGCGCGCGCACTGCAGAGAGTGAGAGAGCGCAGCGCTCACTATCGTGCGCAGAGAGTGGAGAGTCAATGGCAGTATTTACTCCATAAACTAAATCACAACCTGTTTAAGAACCATCAAGAATCTCATCACCTTAATTAAAAGGGTCAAAGCCTAGAAGCGCATCTAAATGTTAACAAGCATTTACTTGCATTGGTTCTGTAGTTGCTGAGTAAAGTGTCCCCCGTGCATGTATACTGCGTCGATTTCCTGTTGAATCCTGTTAGGGGGTGAAAACCTTCGTCATTTCAATCCATGGTTTGATTGCTCCGAATTGAACACCAAATTGTTGCCTGAAAACTGCCAGAAGATCGGACTCCCCCCCGGAAGGGGAGTCGCGAGGTTCCCCAAGGTGATGGGTGTCTCCAGGGAACCGCAAGTTAACAGAGTTAAAGCCCGCCTTTTGGGTGTGGAAGAGGTTTTATCTGGTTTTCCCATGTAACACCCCTTTTGTTTGGATTGACCAATAACAAGCCTATAGTTTCAGCGGAAAAGTGTTTTTTCTTTCCTCAGTGACCCCTGATTCGCTATATTTTATTAATGAGTGATTAACTGGTTAATCTGGTAACCCAAACTATGGTACCCGTAGTATAGATGAATTTTAGGTTCCCATAGTAGAGATGTTTTAGCTAAGGCAAACCGAGTTACTGATGCAAGAAGGTTTGAGTGTGTTGGTGTGTGTGGTGTGAGAGAGAGAGAGAGCTGGCTGCTTAGCCAGGCCCCATTAGGTGTCTGGCATCGAGGTGCTATCTATTTATCTCGGAATGTGTTTGAAGTTGGATGGGAGACCTTAAAGAAGGTCTGCTCAGAATCTTCCAGATAATGGGGGTAAACCTTGCATTAAGCACTCATTAAATGTATACTATGGGGCCAGAAAAATTCTGTAATTTCTATGCAATTGTCAAAAGGCTAAAGGAATCCCTCAACAGCAAGACCAGCCTGACGGACTCATGCTTTTTGGTGGAGTAAGATATTTTAGACCAGTATAATCATTTGGTTTTTATCATCAGGTTTCAGCCAAGCAGAGTACCATCAAAACTATTATCTGTGATCATTTCATTTACAATAACTGCTTTTAGGGTGTGAGTTGTCTAATGTTTATGAGCCTGAACTTTAAAAAAATGTTTTTGTTCATTATTTTAACGTTTTTCTGGGTGTATCATGATCATTTTTTTTTTCCTCGATCCTGCAGTAAATTAATGAGCTTGGACAAGGAGTACATGCTCCTGATCTTCCTAACGCTTTGTAAAAGGCAAATCCTGCAAGGACTGGACAGTTTAGCAACGAGGGTCTGTGAAGTTTAACTGAACAAAGTCACAATTTCAAGGCTGTCCAGTAAACAGATATGGCTGGTTCCTCTAGCTGAATGGGGAAGTTGTGGTGAAGTTTTGGGTTGGCCAAAACCACAAGTAGTTCTGTCATTGTAGGGAATGTGATGGGCTTTCATCCAGCAAGGAATGTCTGTCAGGCAGGCTGAGATGCGATCAGCTACCGTCAGTTTTTCCAGCTAGAATGAGAGTTAGAGTAATATAGGAAAAGTTATGTTTCTGAATTACAGATCCAGTTGATGACATGTAATGGAGAAGAGTTCAAAGCACTGAGCCCTGAGGCACACCAATAGCTAGATGTTGGTGGCTTAAAGGGTTAGTTCATCCAAAAATGAAAATTCTGTCATTAATTACTCCTGTTTGGCATAGCTGACACAGAACAACATATGCTGTTTGCGTTCAGTGGATACTCTCCAAATTGGTGCTAGGGTGACACGGAGGAGACAAATTGTTGAATAAAGTTTTTTTTTGTTTTTTTTTTTCGCACAAAAAGTATTCTCGTAGCTTTGTAATATTGTGGTTGAACCCCTGATGTCACATGGATTATTTTACCAATCTCATTGCTATGTTTCTAGAAGTTGATCGTGGTAGTACCCTTGCTGTCTATAGGAGGGTCAGAGAGCTGTCAGTAGTACTCTTGCTGTCTATAGGAGGGTCAGAGAGCTGTCAGAATGCATAAAAAATATCTTAATTTGTGTTCTGAAGATGAACGGAGGTCTTATGGGTTTGGAACAACATGAGGGTGAGTAATTAATGACAGGATTTTCATTTTTGGGTGAACTATCCCTTTAAACACCTCACCCCTCCAAGACACCCTGAAGAACCTACCTGAAAGTTATGACTTGAGCCACTGGAGTAATTCATTAACTCCCTTTGTCATGAGGGTTGGCAGGATATTCTGTTGGTTAATGGTGTCAAAAGCAGCAGACAGATCCAGCAAGATGAGTACTGATAATTTGGAAGCTGCACTTCCCAGTAACAGAGCTTCAACAACCGAGATCAGTGCAGTCTTGGTTGAGGGAGCATTCATTCTCTCCCTCTTGGTCTCATCCTCATAGCATTTATAATCTGGTTTTAATTATTAGCCTCTTTCTAAAAAGCATCTGGGATTGAGCCATCAGGGGATTACCCAGAGGAAAGAAAAAGTTTTCCTCTTCTCACACTTGTCTCCTTTAAAGTTTAGGAAGAGATCTCATCATCATCACACATTGTGCTCCGATTTTTCTCCTTACACTGTAAAACACTAATAAGTTCACAGAACTCAATAAATATTTTGTAACAGATTACACAAAAACATTTAAGTGATGTTTTTAAAATGTTTTAAGTTTACATAAAATTAAAAATTACATTTCCAGTTGCCTTAAATTATCTCAATGGTTATCTTAAATAATGATATTTCTCAACTTCTAATTATGGAGTAATTCACTCAAAATTGTATCTATTTTTCAACTCATATAATGTGTTTTTTTAATACACCCAAATTTTGGTCTTTTGCTGTCCATCCTCAACCTAACCACAGGCTCTACTCTTCACCACAACGGTAACACTACCCAAAACCAACATAAACAGAAACCTTTGTAAATTCTAATATAACACAACATTTAAGTACTAACGTATGTCCCTCTATGTTAATCTTGTGTAAAAACACACAAATAACACTTACTTTCTACATGTATTTTCCTTGTTTTCTAATGCAAAGCATGCTGGGAACTAGAAAACGCAATCATTTTAAGTTCACCTTACTACAGCAAAATTTTGAGTTTACAGGACTTATTTAAATTAAGTCCAATGAGCTTTCCTTATTATTTGAGTGCAATTAACTAATTTAATTTGATTAATTTCACTGTTCGGTTTTACAGTGTAGCTAGAGACTCTGGGATCTTTCATATTTGTCTCCTTTAAAGCTTTAAAGCTGATGCATCCTGCATATAGTAGCCCTTAATCTGTCCTTCATTGACAAATTTGATTTGACTCAGTTGTGGTCCCCTTTCTTTTTTCTTTTTTTTTATATAAATGTCATATCACTATATATATATATATATATATAGAGAGAGAAAGAGAGAGAGAGAGAGAGAGAGAGAGAGAGAGAGAAAAGAAAAGAAAACTGAAGATTTTCCACCCGGTCCTCCTCCGGGGGAAGGAGTGGTGCTGTCTCTGCCACCTCCTGGAGAGCAGTCTCCCACATCTCAGAGTTGCCAGGGCGCCACTGTCCTGCGCAGGGCTCAAAGAGCCGGCCTCGAAGAACTCTCATTATGGGGCAGAGCCAGTGTGGAGGATGCAGTAGGGTGCCCACTACAACGAGCAGGCTGAGGCACGGCCCACAACGGAATGGTGGCAGCTAGAGAATCATTGGGTGCAAGATGCGCTGTATGGCCTCAGTCTGCTGTTGTACTGCCGAGAACTGCTGGGCACAGCTCTCGACAGCATCGCCGCACAGGCCAGCCTGGCAGATGGAGCGTCAAGAAAGTGCCTTTGTCAATGTCAAAGATGGGACTCCTGGACCACCAGAATGGACATCGCCTTCCTGAGGGACTGCGTCATGACTTCCGTCGCCCGGAGGGGAAAAGTCAGCACTGAAATCTTTGGCAGCAATAGCTGCCGACAGCTTACAGGATTTGGATGGGAGACGTGGACTATTCCTCCAAGTGGCTGCGTTTTGCGGGCACAGGTGCACTGCAATTGCTCTCTCCTCCTGGGTAATGTCGACCCAGCCCCTAGCCGCCTCACCATCGAAGGTAGTGAGAACGGAGGAATGAGACGAGTGGCTTCTGGCCATGAAAGGGGCACTTCTTCATGCACGTCCGGAAAGAAAGGAACCAGAGCAACATGGTTGTGAGCCGCGCTCTACTTCGAGAACCAATCATCCAGCCTTGAGCATTCAGAGCTGGGCAGTGTATTCACCACCATCCTGATGCTCACAGCTGCCCAGGGCCCCACGGCATGCACGGCTGTCATATCTGGGTCTGATTCGGCAGTGGCGACAACACCCAAGGGGGGCCGAATCTTCATCCACAGAGGTCAATAGGCCATCCCCCGATACTGCAATCAACATCTCATCCCCCGGCGGCACACCAAATGACATGCTGGGACTGCCGTAAGACAGGCCAGCAGAATCACCCAGCAGTCACTAGCAGGACAAGCACTGCGGAAGGGGTGAGAGATCCATGGGGTGTGGACCGGCGGGTGAAGCTCTCACCGTCACCAACAAATCTCCCAGAGCACTAGCCGGCGGTCCTCTGCTTGTGGCTCAAAGATGTGAATCGTCCGTGATTTGCTCTTTTAGGAAATTTGCACTTTTAGTTGAAGCACCCAGGGGAGTCGCTGAAAGGGACACCGCTATTCGCGCCATACCGCTTCCCTACACACAGAAGATGAATGGCTTTGTGGAGTATAACAGCTTTTCATAAAACCACTCAGCTCCCAAGAAAAAATCTAGTGTGTGGATGTACCTGTCCCCTATTTATAGCAGCATGCACGGGGAGTTGCTCAGGTAATCCATGCAAAATCCACTAGCCAATTTTCACTGGTGTTTTTTCCTCCTAAACTCAGAGTTTGATTTGCCTCCCAATTGAGACCTTATATGTCGTTCGACATAACTCTTAGTGACCAGCTGATATTTCCTACTGACCAGAATCTTTATGTCTCTCCAGGATTTCGCGATCGCTAAATTTATAGCAAAATCAAGCAAATCTCCGCAATTTTTGCAAAAGATCGCAAATTTTCGTAATTTGCTGTAATTGTCCCGTGACGTCATCACAATGCACATTTAGTCAAAGAAAGGCTGTTTCTCAGTTCCAAAAATGGAATAAACAGCCTTGTGATCTCATCATGACCGATTTACAAGAGCTACATTGGATAAACAAACCAAAAGTTGAACGAATCCGCGCTACTAGTTTTGGGCTTCGCAGCGCAGACCGTTTATCTGCTCGAGCCAGAGCCGCGGGCTGATCTCGATCACACGGCGACACTGATATACACTGTGCTGGGAGATACAGTGAAGAAAGCAGTCAAATTCACCACAGAATCAACATCTCTGTTAAATCTTGTGAGAAGCATTCAAATTCAGCGAATAATTCTGTTAAAGCTGATTTTAGAACAAACGCCACTGATGTGGAAACCAGGAAAAACATTGTTCAATAAACACAAATTTCCACCACCGTTCACCATGGATTTAACATAGTAAAACTACAGGGACAACTTGTGGCAGAAATGGTCTAATGTTTTTGAGTGATTTTAAATGCTTCACACAACTTTTCCCAGCACTTCAAAGCTTTTTACGAAGTTTTACCAAATTTGAAAGTTATTTTTAATGTGACAATATTTGTTCATCCTTCATAGGTTTCCCCCATGTATAAAACTAAAAGTTTCATAATGTAGGAAAGCAAACACTTAATTAAAAATAAAAAAATATATTAAATGACCACTAGTATATGGCTGCAGAGAAATACTTTTCCACTCCCTAATATATTTATTTTTGTATTCATTAAATTATATTTAGACATTATGAATGACAGTAATAAAAGTACATTTTATTAGATGTAATATATTTATTACATCTGTAAGATGTCTGCTAAAGATCTGGGAATCACCTGCTGTGTACTCTGATAAACGTCTCAGAAGCAGTTTTACATGCATTCTAATAAATGTCTATTTGACATCTGACGAAAACATCTTAGAGATGTACTGCAGATGAACAAGCACTCTTAAAAATGCATCTTGCATATGTAAATGCAGACAATAAATAGATGTATCCGAGATGCACATGTGCGATTAGGGTGAGTGCTTTACTGTCAGGTGCTGGTGCCACCTTCTTTAGAACTTAATGGCACTGGTGCTGGTGTCCTCAAATGTTAGTCTTAGTTAGACCCTAAAGTGGTTCTCGAGTCAGAAAAGTCATAACAGTGTTAGAAGAATGTATTCTGTGGTATATTTTCACTGCAAAACAATAAGAAATACCGCAAATATCACCCAGCAAATTTTGAGAAGAGCTGCAGCAAAATCAGTCATTTTAGGCCGCAAAAACCAGAAAAAAAGTTCAGCGAAACTTTTTATATATATATTTGGCTGTGAAAATACTAAAGACTTTCTGTGCAGTACTGTGTAATGTGTGTATCAGTGTTGGGGAAAGTTACTTTTAAAAGTAATGCCCTACAATATTGCGTTACTCCCTAAAAAAGTAACTAAATACGTTACTTAGTTACTTTTTATGGAAAGTAATGTGTTACATTACTTTTGCGTTACTTTCACATTACTTTTTAAATATGAGCAGGGCTTGATTGTCAATTATATAAAAAGTTCTTTCTATTTATAGCAAATGTAAAAGCCCTTTCACACCAAAAAGTGTAATGAATAAATACCTCAGGCTGAAGGAAACTACAGTTAAATTCACGTCTGTACAGTAGAACACAGGAGAAGAAGGTTCAACACTCTTCAGCAATAAAAAAAAAACAATGACAGCACAATTGTTTAGTTTTCTAAAGTCATTTTTGATTATTAGTATGGTTGAACTGGATCATTAAAGGTCAGCAGCAAAGCACACTGTTAATAAAATGGGAATAGATACAGTTTGTGTTATTTAATATATTTTAGTTATTGCAGGTTTTGCGTCAAATCTGAGTTTGCATTTCACTGTTTGATTAATTTTTGATGAATACTAAATCTGTTTTTGTTTTGTTTTGTTTTTTTGTGAGTGGAATGAATTAATGCACATTCACATTTAGTCTAGAACTACAGTAACATCATGTTCACACAGCGCACACAACGCCTCCATACTTTCCGATTTCTCCCAATATGGGAACAGGAGGCTTGTCAGTCAAAAAATGGGAATACAAAGTAACTGGCGTTACTTTTTTGAAAAAGTACTCAGATATTTTCTTGTAAATTAAAAAGTAATGCGTTACTTTACTAGTTACTTGAAAAAGTAATCTGATTACGTAATTCGCGGTTACTTGTAATGCATTACCCCCAACACTGGTGTGTATATATATATCTATATATACACATATATATATATATATATATAAAAATAATCAAACAATTTAACAAATGCTTATGAATAAAATGATTAATTAAAAAAATACCTGTTATTAAAACAATTGTTTTTCTTTTTTTTATATTATTATTTAAGAAAAAAAAAAAAAGACCTTGCTTTTAATCTGCGTTAAGCTAACTGAGACTTTGTCACAGCACTTGTAATCATTGCTCTTTTGTTGATTTTGATTGCTTCCATTGTCCTCATTTGTAAGTGGCCGTGGATAAAAGCGTTCTGCTAAATGACTAAATGTAAATGTAAGCAGGCATATTCAGATGCAACTTAAGTTTACACACGTCCGGATCTTGCGAAGATTAAGTACTCAACGCAGGTAATCTCACCTACTCTTTTATGAATACTAAGGATTCTGTCATACATAATCTTTGCCTACTGCTTTTTGCCTACTATTAGGGGAATATGCGGTTTTGGGCGACAGCCATCGATTGATTCAGTTCTTTGTTTTTGTATGTGTGAGTGACTACATTTTTTTGTTTTTGTGGTGAGTTTTTTTTAGACATAAATAACTAAATAATGCTCCGTTGTAGGCAATGCTTTGCTTTTCGGTATGTGTCTATATGTGTGTGTGTGTGTGTGTGAGTGTTTGCCACATTGAGAATGTTGTATAGGCTCACCCCTTCATGTATGTGTATTTACGAACTCAAACTCCTTAAAAGTGAGCACCCATAAGAAATTAATGGGAATTACTGTAATTCAGGGTCAACCACCTTCTTGATTATGGTGTCTCCCCTGCCAGGTCATTGTATTATATATTATATATATATATATATATATATATATATATATATATATATATATACAGTACAGGTCAAAAGTTTGGAAACATTACTATTTTTACTGTTTTTGAAAGAAGTTTCTTCTGCTCATCAAGCCTGCATTTATTTGATCAAAAATACAGAAAAAAATGTCATATTGTGATATATTACAATTTAAAATAATTGTTTTTAAATTTATTATACTTTAAATTATAATTTATTTCTGTGATGCAAAGCTGAATTTTTAGGATCATTATCACATGATCCTTTAGAAATCATTCTAAAATGATGATTCATTATCAAAGTTGGAAACAGTTCTGCTGCTTAATATTTTTTCAGAACATGTAATACTTTTTTATGATACTTTGATGAATATTAAATAAAAAAAAAAAAAAAGAAGCTATGTTTTTAAAATATAAATATTTTGTAATAACAATATGCACAACTGGTCAGTAAATTGGGGTCAGTAATTTTTTTTCTTTCTTTTTTTTAAATAAAATCAATACTTTTATTCAGCAAGGATGTGTAAATTGATAAAAAAGTGATAGTAAAGAAAAATATACTATTAGAATATATATTATATAATGTTTTTTGAATAAATGCAGTTCTTTTTTAACCTTTGATTCAATCAAATATATTAGACAGCAGAACTGTTTCCAACACTCATAATAAATCAGAAATATTAGAACTGCTAGCTTTATGGAGCACTTGACAGCTTGCAAAAAAAATGTAGAGGCTAACTCTTTGAGACATTTGATCTCCTCTGTCTGGCTTTTTTAAAATCATATTGTTTTTATTTATTTTACATGTCAGTGTAATTAATATTATGTTAATTACTAACTCAATATAACACAAGATTCACATGTGGGTGTAGTTGACAAGAAATTTCAAGCACTGACAGTTCATGTTTTATACATTTTAGAATATCAAATTAATTATTTTTATCCATGAAAATTTTACTATATATCAACATGTAATAATAAATAGTAATTTTAATCAGAGAACCCTTGAAGAAGCTTTACCCATCAAAAGTTTTTTAGAGTTCATATCTGGTTTAAGTAAAATTATGTAGCATTTAGGAATAAATATACAAAACAACATACCGTAACTTGATGCTAAAATAGCAAATATCTCCACTGCTACAGTGAATTTTCCAGGAGAACTTAGATAGGCTGGGATAAATGTGATCCATACAGCACAGAATATGAGCATACTGAATGTGATGAATTTGGCTTCATTGAAGTTATCAGGCAGCTTACGAGCCAGGAAAGCCAGAATAAAGCACAAGACAGCCAGTAGGCCAATATAACCCCAGCACAGCCCAGAAAACACCAACAGCTGAACCTGGATTACACTCAAGAATAATTTTGCTTTCGTAATTACTCATGTTTTTTGTAGGAAAATGGGGGTGATTTAATAACCAAATCACACAAATAAGCACTTGTATAAAATGTAAAAGCAAAAAACACTGAGTCTCTGTTGAGGAGGCCCAAACCAGCTTCATGACATTACTTCCTGAAGTGTAGCCCTGAAGGCCATTAACACAACAATTGTTTTCCCCAGAACACAGGAGATACAGAGGACAAAAAGTGATTCCCAAATGCTGTGTGACGCGACATACAGGACCCCTCAGTGGGCCGACCAATAAAAGTAAGAGAACAGAGAAAACACAAAGTGAGTGAGAAGAGCAGCATAGAAGCTCAGCTCCCTGAGTTGGATGGCTCTTACTATTGGGGTATGCTCTGTGGTAGAAGAAAATCAACCCCAACTGTGGACTGTGAGACATTCCACCACACAAAGAGAATGTCACTAGTACATTACCCATTACTTCTTTAAATGTCAGGATTCAGTGTTTTTAAGTTCACATCGTTCGTTCTGTTTCCATTTTGATTTGTACTCAAGTGGGCATGGGACACATGTTACTGCAACTGCATCTGAAAGCACAGACAATTTAATAAGAGGAAACAACATTATTTTAAGACAATGCCATACAGTCAACCCCAAAACCCCACAGATTTTGGGCTGACCAGACAGAAACATGATGAGTGTCACTGTTAACTCTTCTCCCCACCAGCATTTTTTTATATATAAAAGTTTGCCACCCACTGCCAGCATTTTTGATGATTTTTACTAAAATTTCATGGCCCACAGTATATTTTGCTATATTTGAATATGCAATACACCCAAAAAAGGGATCAAAGCCTCTACTAAAAAAAAAACAAAAAAAAAAAACATCTGTTGTTTATTCTAGCTTAAAGCCATTCTTTTTATCAACACTTGAATATAGGTAGGTTTCATAAAAAATTTAGAAGTTTTGAGCAAAAAGGTGAGCATATATATATATATATATATATATTATATATATATATATATATATATATCATATTATATATAAAAAAAACTACATCTGGATAATATTTAGTACGAATATCAAAGCATAAATCCAGTAAATCACTTCTATCAACACCTCCAAAGCTTGCACATCCATATAGCACTTCCTGGAGAACATCTTTTACTCCATAACATTATGCAGTTTTTTTTTTTTTTTCCAATTTATTATGCTGTCTATTTCGCTGATGATGCAAGTTATTTATCATATTCATCTGTTTACATAAGAGATCGCTAGTTTTTCTGTCCTGTTCATATGTGTTTTTGTTCGGTAGGTTTTGTTACTCGTTCAGAAGACCTGTAATAGCGCCGCTGAGTGTATAACAGTGAAAACACAAAAAGCCGCAAAAACTCATCAATGGCGGGGAAGCGTTTGTCTTCTAAAATGACGAGATAACTCGTCATTGGTGGGAAGAATTAATAAGAGAGGATTGTTCATCTTACTTGTGGTGTTGCTGAAACTCTCCATCCGCACAGTCAATGCACTCAAAGCAACAAATGGGTTTTTCCCTTTCAGAAAGGCTCTGCGAGTGCCTGCAAGGCAGTCTTGCTGCATACAGACCAGGGGACCTAAAATACACACAAAGCAAAAATATACATAAACAGTCTGAGAAGAACTAGTGTGCACAAAACTCTTAAGCAAAAAAGCTTCTATGCTATATTTATGTATGCATGTTTTTATTTATTTATTTAATATATACATACATACCATACATACTGTAGCTACATACATACATTGTTCTGGTTTTCCTGCCCAGATTGGATCAATGTTATCTTTCATTTGTTGAATTTGTTGGTCCTTCTGGCCTGGATGCATCATATAAGCCAATTGATTTCAAATGTTATTATTCCGTCATAGTTTGTATCTGCCAATTAACCAGAGTGTAACGCGCAACAGGGTCACCACTCTCATCAAAGTAAACATTTTCTCCATTTTTGGTTGTAAAGTTCACTTGGGTTAGATAATGCAGCACCTATACAGAATGGTGATATAATAATACCCATGGTCTTTGAAAATCAGTTTTAAATTACAGAATATTACAGAGCAGAATTTTAAAAGAACACACCTGCCAAGGCTGTATGTCCCCTTTCTCTGCACATGTCTTGTTGAGGAATGGCCCCCTTCCTTTGTCACAAGTCAGCAGTCCTTCTATAGCATGGGCGACAGCATACACTGCCTTGTAAACATTGTTTAGCAGACTAGCATCAGACACATCTGTGAAACGTATATTTGTGCTTGCTAGAGATTCCTCTCCATTGCATATCTTGGAGGGGAGAATTGCGTGTGTTTGGATTTAATATGCAGTTTAAACACACTTTCCCACAAGCTCACCCAGTCCTGTGTTACCAGGTCTCGAGGAGGGATGGCTACTTGCAATAAATTCCTTCAATCCAGGAATATATGCATTCGGCACAGCAAAGCCTATTGCTCCCCCTACCACAGCATAATTCATTGGGGTCGCTACATATCTGTATGTGATCCAACCTTCACTTCCAACCCACTGATAACCAGTTACATTTTGGTAGAAAAGCTCTTTTATGAGAATGTCCAAATCATTGCCATCTGCAAAAGCCACTATGACTTTAGAAGTTGATTTTTTAATAATGTCTATGACTTCCAAAAACTTCTCTCTAGGATCGGTTCTGTAAATGGCCACAGAGTATTCGACACAGATGCCCTCTTTCTCGGCTGCTTCTAGAAAAGTGGCCATTCCATTGTTACCATAGTCCCCCCTGCTTCTCACAGCCCCAACCCAGGTCCAGCCAAAATACTTGACCAGTTTAGCTAGAGCTCTGCTCTGGTAATAATCACTGGGTATAGTCCTGAAGAAGGATGGATACTGTTGTCTATTACTGAGACATGCACAAGTTGCTGAATGACTAAGCTGGAAAAGAAAAAAAAAAAAAAAGTTAATAATTGAAATTTTAAGTTTCCATTAAACCTCTGGAAGGATTGATGTCTGACACTAGAAAAGTAGAACACAAACTGTGGTTTTATTATGCTTTTTTTAAGACAGTACATGTTGATGGTGTTTCAACATGGATAAACATTAACATAATTGTATCCTGGAGACTAAGAACAACAATTACATTATTATAAAACAATAATAAATAAACATACTAATTTAAACACACAAACACAGTAAATCGTTACTAGTTCAAGAAATGTCAATCATCACTGCATCCAACTGATTTTGCTATGCTTTATTTAGAAAAATAAAAATAAACATTAACATTTGACTTACCACAGGGATTTTAAATGGACCCATTGTCCTTGCAATGTCTATGGTGGATGTTGATGTACTCCAATCACAGCTTGCACACTATAGGGACTTACACAGCTCTATCCTATGGCTTCCATTTGCCCATTGATCAGAGCAAGCGATGCTCCAACAGAAAGAGGGATGCTTGGACAAGAGCCATAGACACGGTAACCAAGCACAAAGCCAGGAAGTATATCTGTGCTGTTGTTTATTTCCTCAATGGCAAAAATCATTGTCATTGCGTACTGTAACTCTCCAGGATCAAGTCTGAAAAGGGACGATTATATATATTCCACCATATATATGGTATATATGGTGGAATATATAGTTTTATTTACAGTGAAGTCATTCATCACATTAGTTGTTATTCTGTCATTATATTAAATTGCAATCTTTGTAACTAAGCATTTAAGCATTTCTTATTAGGTAATATAAAATGAGTGTATTGTCACTATCTTACCCATTACACCGGATGTTTCCTGGATTGGTCGTGAGCGTTGGATTTACACCAACTGGATTTTGGTGGAATGAAAAAATGCCTCCAATAGAGACATCACCTTCTTTTGAGAAATGAAGGAGTTCATCTGTCCCATAAGCTTTACATTTTAGTTGTGCAGCACTCACAGTGCAGGTGATAATCATCATAATGTCTGCAAGCAACAACATGACTCTGCAGTACATAAATGCCTTGCTGAAGTTGAGGCTGTGTTGACGAATATGATGATATGATGTATAACCAAGTGTGCAACATTTGGCTTCATATAATGCATGTTTACCATCCCTGGCCAATAATAAAAGCAATTAAGATGACTGACAGAAAAAAAAGAGATCAATAAACTTTGTTCTTCATGTGTCCAAATCCCAAACCTCCTTATCCATCATTACAAAAAACACAGCGAAATAAATAAATATGCAGCTTAAATATATATATATATATATATATATATATATATAATATATATATATATATATATATATACTAAATGAGTAACAGCTGCCTTATTTGTAAAGGAGAATATAGCTGCATTCTTAGATACACTGAAAAAAAAAAGAAAAAAGAAAAAGAATAAAAAAAAATCTGTTTAAACATGCAGAGCATAATGTTAACTTTAAACCACCATAAGTCTGCCTTCTTTAATTAAAAGAGCTGATAAAAGTAGTGAAGCACTAAATAGCTTCTATTACAGAAGAAACAAGCAAAAGGCATACAAACACTATTTGAGAGACGCTCACAAAGGGCTTTTTACAAACCCTTTGTTGAAAACAAGTGCTTCTGAGCATTTCTCAAACTCATCAAATAAAATATATCAACACTGAAAAAAATAAAAGAAAAGTATAAAATGTGTACAATTTTGTCTTTTCTGAAAGTATAATCACTTAAGCAAACTATGCTTTACTTAATCAAAAGATTTCAAATTGTGGTTTGACGCTAGGTGGTATCAATGTCAAGTGAACCTCTGAACCAATATTTAATGTGTTGTAATGTTTTTTTTTTTGTTTTTTGTTTTTGTTTTTATATATTTATTTATTTAACCAGCAGATGTCCCCACTGTCCTTTGCAGCAGTGAATCGTTTTGCAAAGTATTTGGTTTTATTGCAATAAAGTATATTACCGGTTCCGTTTCCTGATGACCTTCAAAGTTTTACGAGCACTGAAAGTGAAAAACAATACACTTTCAATCGATTGGCCAAGAAAGCCACATCAGAACCATACCGGTGTAAAAGGGGCTATAGTGAGCATATTTGAAATACAGGGGGTACACATGTAGCCTACACATCAGCTCATTCTGGACTTATGTTTGCAATAACACCAACAATATATGTTATATATATATATATATATATATATATATATATAATATATATATATATATATGTGTGGGTGTGGTGTGTGTGGTATGTGTGTGTGTGTGTGTGTGTGTGTGTGTGTGTATAATCATGAAACAAAAGTGCTGAGAAGAGATATAGGTAGGTTTCATAAAAATGTATAATTTTGAGCAAAAAGGTGAGAAAATCACATTTTTAGTTAAAAACTACATCCTAGATAATATTCAGTACGATTTTTTTTGTAGAAATGCTGGGGGGGAAAGAGTTAAAAACTCCCCAGAAGAAAAAAAAAAAAGGCACTTTCTCACAAGTAAGAAAAGGGGCAGGTGCTCAAGCCCCCTTTGATGTCTATCCTATGTGCACGTGCCCTGCCCAAGAGCTATGAAAAAAAAAATTATATATGTGTATATATATATATATATAATATATATGATATATATATATATATATACACACACACAGTATACAGGTTCTGGTCATATAATTAGAATATCATCAAAAAAGTTGATATATTTCACTAATTCTATTCAAAAAAGGGAACTTGTATGTTATATTTCATTCATTACACACAGACTGATATATTTCAAATGTTTATTTCTTTTAATTTTGATGATTATAACTGACAACTAAGGAAAATCCTAAATTCAGTATCCCAGAAAATTTGAATATTACTTAAGACCAATACAAAGAAAGTATTTTTTAGAAATCTTGGCCAACTGAAAAGTATGAACATGAAAAGTATGAGCATGTACAGCACTCAATACCTTAGTTGGGGCTCCTTTTGCCTGAATTACTGCAGCAATGCAGCATGGCATGGAGTCAATCAGTCTGTGGCACTGCTCAGGTGAGAGCCCAGGTTGCTCTGATAGTGGCCTTCAGCTCTTCTGCATTCTTGGGTCTGGCATATCGCATCTTCCTCTTCACAATACCCCATAGATTTTCTATGGGGTTAAGGTCAGGCGAGTTTGCTGGCCAATTAAGAACAGGGATACCATGGTCCTTAAACCAGGTACTGGTAGCTTTGGCACTGTGTGCAGTGCCAAGTCCTGTTGGAAAATGAAATCTGCATCTCCATAAAGTTGGTCAGCAGCAGAAAGCATGAAGTGCTCTAAAACTTCCTGGTTATACGGCTGCGTTGACCTTGGACCTCAGAAAACACAGTGGACCAAACACCAGCAGATGACATGGCACCCAAAAACCATCAATGACTGTGAAACACTTGTACACTGGACCTCAAGAAGAAACATGGATTGTGTGCCTCTCCTCTCTTCCTCCAGACTCTGGGGACCCTGATTTCCAAAGGAAATGCAAAATTTACTTTCATCAGAGACCATAACTTTGGACAACTCAGCAGCAGTCCAGTTCTTTTTGAAAGCGAGACGCTTCTGACGCTGTCTGTTGTTCAAGAGTGGCTTGACACAATGAATGCGACAGCTGAAACCAATTAAAAGAAATAAACATTTTTTGAATATATCTGTCTTGTGTGGTGTAATAGACATGATATTATAACATACAGTTTCACTTTTTGAATGGAATTAGTGTGAAACTAAATAAACTTTTTGATGATATTCTAAATTATATGGACCAGGCACCTGTATATATTATGAAACAAAAGTGATGAGAGGGAGAGATACATATCTTTATTTTACTACTTTATTGTCTAAGTTTTGATATATTTGAAAACATGAATTTGGGTGAACTTTCATATGAAAAAATAATAGACAAGAATACACAAACTACTGCTTTTACAATATCAATATTTTTCCAAATAACGTTTCACAACGTTACCTGAAATAAACTGGTAACAGCAATCTGTCTGCAGTGGTTGATTTATCCAGTCATATGGGTCATTAATTAATTGATTCATAAGAAACTACAAAAAAATGGAGAGAGAAGTGTGTTTTTAAAAGTTATATCCCCCACAAGAGCGGGGACGTGCAACAGATATTTTGAGGGCAGGGGCTCAAGTGGAAAAAAAGGGTACACTTCTCATATTTATTAAAAAACAAACAAAACACAAACAAAATCTAAACAAAATGTTAAATATATGATAGGGTGGCGCAATACTGACAATAAAATATATCCCAATATTTTCTGGGATAACGAAGAATTATACGATTATTTTGCTGAGTGTGTTTTTTGTGCTGGTATCTTAAAGGACTACCGGTGGACTCCCTGCTGACGCCTAAAGTTTTTGATATTCTGCATATTCTGTGTGGGTGATCATTTCACAGCAAAGATAGAAATTAATCTTTTCAATAAGTTTTAAAATAGATTTTTACCTTTTAGGGGCATTTTTACCTTTATTAGCTGCATTAGAAGTGGCCATCACTGTTAGTATACACTGTTTAAATGCAGGACCCATGAATGCATTTAACCTGCAGTTATCAAATGCATTAATATTGTTTTGATATTTTAAACAATAAACGTTGAATAACTGATAATGTATAAAATGATAATGTATAAAAAATGAAAATGGTATAAAAAAATAATAAAAAAAGATACTTTGAATGTCAAATTTAAAACTGTCAGTAGGTGGCAGCAAGTCACTGTTAATAAGTGAGCCATTGCAATTGAACCAAATCATTTAAACGGTTGATGCATCCAGGAACGATTGGAATTGTACTTGTTGGCGAAAAATAGAGGTCAAAAAACAGTCAACAGTGTGTCTAAAATATTAAATTATTGTTTGAGAAAACTGCTGTATAAAATCAATATCACATTTGTAATCATGCAGCTTTTAATTTATTATATTATTATTTATTTTTAATTAAAACAGCAAAGAGCCTTTAAAAGTGTTACAACGAACATAGGAGTCTCCATAGACCACTGAGGACACGGTGGTTAAATTTCATTTTTGAAGGAAATGTCCTGGAAAAAAATTGAAAAGTCCTATACATTTGTGCTAACATTTTACGCCGGACTGCCTCACAAATGAGGGTCAGTTCAGCACTGGAGTTGTGTGAAGATTGCTTCTGAAAGAGGGGATACAATACCAACGCTCGTGTGCAAACGTTCAGACTCCAGTACAAAGTACGCATCACGTCTCATATTTTGTTTTTCCCAAAACGAGCGTCTTGTCCCTCTGTATAGGCTAATGTTGCTAAAGCTACCATTGTTCTTTGTCGTTTTCACTAATTACTGCCTTTATGTATGACCATGAATGATTGTAACTAGGAATACGGTAGTTTAAACTTGCATTGGGAAGCAATGTGAGGTCAGTAAACATGGTCACCACCAGTTAAACCGTAACATTGGATGACTCCTTTGCGAGTCTATGAGGCAATTGAGCTCCGTAATCTGTCTGAAAAATGGGAGGGGGTCACAGAAGAGAGAGGCCGCCGGTCCTTGTCCATTTTAAAGTGGGGACCATACACGGAAAAAGCAGTTGGGGTCCTCCCTATAACGGGTGCAATGTTCAAACCGCTCTCCCATTTAATTATCTGTGGGTTAAGTTTTGAGCTTTTAAATATCTTGACATCCAAACTATGGGTGACCTCAGAGAGCCAGTTTTACACATTGTTTCAAGGCATTTCTATGGTCACCTTAATCTATAAGAAATATCTATAACTTTTATTACATTTCTGCCCCCCTATCTTGACTTTTGTGCATGTTTTACGTCAAAACTGTGACTCATTGTTTTACACAGTGACAAGCTAAAACGTGCATTGGTCTAACCCACGGGGTGTCACAGCGTTTTAAGGACCTGTTCTTTGGACACTACTTTTTGATTACCATTATTAACCTTAGAAATGCAACAGATCCGTTTATACCTGATTGTGAAATTTTGCTATTTTCTTTCCAGTTGTACAGTTCGCTGAAACATCAATCCCCGACTCGTTGTCTCACCAAGGATCCTCCTGCACTGTCAACGACAACCATTGGTAGTCACACTGCTGTCTGAGAAGGGCTATCTGCAGAGGCACGCATTCATTGGGGAGTGCATACTGTGGTGCGTCATTAGAAATGACGTGTGTTATCCACTAGTTTACGCACGGTTTCATTACGATAACGCATTTGAGGGATGTTTGGGGGACTATTAGGAAAAGGCATTAAGGAGTACTTAGTGTTTAAACGTACTTAGAACCGTGAAGACCTTATGCGTTGAGTATATAATCGACAAATCCTTATCACTATGAGGTAAGTCGCCGCGCATGGACCAAGGACGGCTCATTTAAGCTTTGGGGTGCTAAGGTGACAAATGGGGTGCTGAAAACCCAAACCTAAAACGGGTTTAGAACCGCCCCGGGTCTATCAGCGTTTAATTATACTTTATACAGTGTGTCAATCGACGAGCAAATCCAATACTCTCAGTACCAGAATTTATCACTTCTGATCAAAAGTGAATGAGATGACAGCCTGTTTTGATTTTTGATATTTAATTTAAGATTATAACAACACTGCGCAAGAACCGAGTGATATGAGATTGTCCGACAATGGCTTTATCATACGTTAACTGTCATACATTACACGTCACTGAAGCAGTGGAATAATTCTCGACAGCACCAACTCTACTTATAACTGTCCACGAGCACAGTGGGGAGTCAAGATTGCCCCCTAGGTTTCCTCCATCATGACCGGTGCTGCGTGGGAGACGCGGAGGGAGAAGAAAAAGCATTCGGAACTCGACAGTCATTCAAACAGTTTCCCAACCGGAACGCCAGAACCCTGTTTTCTGTTGCTATAGTTGTTTGAGCAGGGCAAGCTTTGTGCCGACAAACTACGAAGCCACACACTCCACATGCCAACATATCTACATGAAAATATTTTTTTTTTTTAGACTCTATTCCCCGGCATTGATGAGTGATCTCGGCATTTACATGACCACGCATTCCCTGCCCATGATGACGTGTGTTACCGCTTTTCGGTGTTTCCACATTGTTATACACTAGGGGGGGCTGGGCAGCTTTACAACAATACTCTGAGTAAGAGTATAAAACCTCCCACAAACAAGACCACAAACAAAAAAAAAAACATTTTGTCCTTTTGTCCGTGAACAGGACGTGAAAGAAAAAAAAAAACTCGAGATATCTTATGGTACAACTATGCATGCATGCTATAAGTGCTGGTTATCATCAGACATCAGCCGTAGACAGCATAGAAATGAAAATCGGCATGTAAATTATATTGGAGCTAAAATGGTGACCCGGGGGACGTGCAGGCAGATGGCTGTGCACAGCTTGGAGATGTTAATAGAAGTGGACCCTACTGTAGTTTACTGTTTGCCAAGGTCACCGCCGGCGAATTGTGCCCCCCTAATATATTTTGCTGTATGGAAATTTGAATACTGCAGTACACCAAAATAAAAATCAAGCTTCTTAACTTTAAACAAAAAAAAATTGTTTTATTCTAGCTTAAAGCATCTTTTTAAATCAACACTTGAACATAGTGTGTGTGAGTGTGTGTGTGTGTGTGTGTGTGTGTGTGTGTGTGTGTGTGTGTATTTATGAAGAGTTTGGTTCCAAACACGATAAATGCCATTTTCTGCCAAAATCAGTATTGTATTTTAATTTTACGCAAAATGCGATATTCATCGATTTATTAGGTCATGTTTTCTTCCTTTTTGTTCCAAACCGCAACAAATGCCAGTCTCCCTTTTTTTTGCAGAATGCGATATATCCGCATATATCACAGCGCACACCATTCCACACACTCTAGACAGTAATGTAGTGGCGCTTTTGAATACACCCGGCATCCTAGTTTTCTCATCTACTTTGTACTTTGTGATCAACAAACAAGGGCTTCATGATAAATCACATGTTATTGTCAATTTGTCATGCGCATCTCGTCAGGTAAAGCCGGTTCTGTGATTACTGTGATTAATACTACCGGTAAATAATCCCATGTGCTTTCATATGGAAATTATTCAGATGTAGTTAAAGGGGTTGCTATTATGCATTTTCACTTTTTCAACTTTAGTTAGTTTGTAATGTTGCTGTTTGAGCATAAAAAAAAAGATCTGCAAAGTTACGATGCTCAAAGTCCAATTCAAAAGGAGATATTTTATTTTACAGAAATCAGTTTTTCAGAAACTACAACGAATGATTCGTTTGGATTACAACGCATATTTTCCGGGATTTGTGATATCACAAAGATCGACTTAATGGGACGAGACCTGGTCGTGCTGCACTAGAGAAGGCAACGAGTGTTATCAAGTCAGAGACATGATAGTTTTGGATCGAAGGCAGACAAGCTTTTAGAGTGGTAACAATCATCTGGGTTTAAATCGCGTTCAAATTTATTTGATTTTTGACGCACTTTTTACACTGTAACCGTGTCACAGCAGGTGGCTACATTCACATTTGATGTATGAACACGATATTGTAGCTTGTCAGTGTTAGTGCTTTTATTACTGCCATGTATGTTTTTGTTAATACAGCATATAGCACTAGTCAACTAAATGAATGTAACATGGCAAAAAATTTACTTTTGGAAGATGAATGTAAGGGAAATGTCATTTTGGAATTTCTGTGGTCTAATGTGATATTGTTGTTCATGTTTTTGTTCATGATGAATTTTATTTTATTGCTGTAATAAATTTATAGCATTAACAAGATAACCCATTGAATTCATTTTGGAAGCGATTACTGATGAATGTATTTTTAGTCCAGTGCCTGTAGATTAGTATTGACCAAGTTCAGAGGCTGTCATATGTGGATCAGCTTACTATGTTGTGTATTTTCATCAGTTTAGATATGAAAAATAACTTTCATATTGATTCAATGGATTTATTGCATTTTGAAAAAAAAAAAAAAGTATCATGGATTTATTGCATTTTGGGGAAAATTTCCTTGAATCTGATAGGGAGTATATTAGCGAAGGGGATTTTTCACTCTCTTGTGTTTGTATCCCACTCCTCTTGTGTGTTCAAGACCACGATCAGCTGATTTCACAGTAGAGAAAAAGTTGCCCACCCCTGTCTTTGAACATCTGGTTTGAATTACAGAAAATTACAGAATTGAAGATAAAAAAATAAAAAATAAATAAAATAAAAAAAAAAACACCTGTCAAGGCTTTGTTTTCAATCTCTTTTGTGTGGTGTTTGGATTTTTCTGTCAAAGACACACACCTCAACCAGACCTGTGTTACCTGTCACATTAAATTGTGAAATTAATATATTTGTCACAACATTACACCTGATTTTTCCTGGAATGGTCATAAGTGTTGGATATACACCATACTGTGTGTGTGTGTGTGTGTACTTGTTTATAAAGCATTGTGGGGACCAAATGTCCCCCACAAGGAGGGATAGTAAAACCTGAATTTTTGATGTTGCAGGGACTGGCCTGCAGTCCCATGAGAAAAAAAAAAAAAATTAGTAAATGATGTTTATCTTAAAGTGTAAGAATTTTCTGTAAGGTGTAGGTTTAGGGGTAAGGTTGGTAGGAATAAAAAAATAAATAAAAAAGCATTGTTTTGGTAAGTATAAAGTAATAGAAGTCTATGTAAAGTCCTCACAAATAGTTGTGTGTGGTGTTGGTTTTCAGTTTTGGTGGATTACAAGGGACATTTCTACCAGTTTGTGTATACCAGCATTAGAATGACATTTGGGATTATGGGAGGACATAGGACATGTCCCGTAATTCAAACAATGTAGATTCATCTGTTTGAGCCTCAGGAACAACCTCCTGTTTTTTTTTTTTTTTTTTTGGGTTTTTTTGGGAATGTCTTTTTAAACGTGGTGAACCACACTCTAAAAAAAGAGCCGCTTGGTAGGACCGCTGCAGGACATTGCCAGCAACTTCCCACTTTAAGGCTGAAAATTGGTCTTGATCAGCAAACTCCAGCGGTGCTGGGTTGGGAAATCGCTGACATGAAAGAGAAAAACGCAGACACAAGCACATCGTGGACGACGCTTGTGAAAAGTAGCTTCTCACCATTTTCTCAGCATGAAAGAAGCGAGACCGTGAGTAAAAAAGACATTATGGTAAGTAAAGATTCAAAATGTAAAAGAATCTATCATTGCTTCTATGTGTGGGAGTATTTTGTGGTTTCCCCAGGAAAAGGCGGAAATAAAAGAGCCGCAGGCTGAAACTTACGCGACCCCCGACGCAGTTTTTTCACTTCAGTAGAAACGGAGGTGTCTTTAAAACTGAAAAGGAAGGGAAAGCATTTCTTTAATATATCCTCCTCCATGAGTGTCTTATGTCATATTTACATAAGATTTTACAATATCTGCACTTTTCTGAGGTGTTATGTAGACGGTTATGGTTACATTTATGTTAATTTGTTATCTTTTATTTTTTCGCGGTGTTAAACTGAATGTATGTTATTTCCTCTAAAGGAAACAAAGTTATATGGGGTTAAGAAAGAAGACTGTATAATTATTTTTGAGGCTGTTGAAGTGGTAATTGTTAAAAGTAATGTTTTGCATGTAATATTTCAGATTGTTGAGCTTGTGTTTTCATTGTGCCTAATGCTGGTGGATTTAACTAACGTAGCATACTGCAGAAACCTGCTTTTTTTGAGGAGGAGGTTTTCTCAGCTCTTTTTAGAAGATAATTCCATCATGTTATCATTTTTTTTTTTTTTTTCTTTTGCATTAAGAGTAAAAAGAATGTTTGTTTTTTGTTTTTGTAGATGGTGGAACGCCAGGAGACATAGGAGAGCACTATTCTTTTGAGGATTACTGTAAGTTATGTTTACTAAATACATTTTTCTGTTGTTTCCTGCCTGTTTACTTTTTGATGCAACAACAGTGTTATTAATGCGACTCCATATTTATGAAAACCATTGATGTCTGTGCTTTTCTATTGCAGAACCTAAACCAACCTCTCTTGGAGTTGTCTGATTTGGAGAGTCATAATTCTTGGTCTTTCTTTCTTAAAGGAATAGTTCACACAAAAAAATAATTTACTTGCCCTCGTGTCATTCCAAACATGATAAGAACGCTTCCGGTTACTTAGCTGTAACCTTCTGCGCTGCTCAGCGCATTGGGAAAACGCCGGGTGAGTGCTTGTTCGCAGGTGTGCTAACCAAACCTCAAAGACAGCGTCAACAGTAGCTTGTGATGGGACTCAAGGACATGAGAGCCCGCGGAAGTAAGTAGAATTGACCGGCGGTAACTATAGCTTTGAAGGTGTTGATGAACATCTGCGCCCAAAGGAAGGGGGCACCGCTAAAATGCTGAAGCCAGCTGAAACCTAGACGTCTTGTGATACCTGACGAAACCAGTGCAGATCCTGGCCTATGCATCCGCTGCATCTGCTCCTCGTTACCACCTCATGAACAAGGTTTGTGCTGTACGCTAAGTCGGGGGAGGGATGTTCCGAGCACGGACTGGAAGCAGTCGATGCGGCGCTGCTCCGCATTGCAAGGCGGAGGACAAGGGGGGGGGATAGAATGAATCACGCCAACGATCCTTAGGAGATAAGGATGTTCTTCTGGCTCCCTAGTCAGGTTGATGAGGTGGATACAAGAACCACAACAGGCCTCTCTTGTGATGTTGATAAGGACTACCAGTGCGTTGGAGTCTCAACCCTCAAAGAGAAAGGGGTTAGAGAAGATGAGCGGAGAGGACTAACATGAATGCATCCTGTGTTGTAGGCGCCAGTCTCTTGGCTTAAAGCAATAGAGCGATGGCGATTGTGCGAGAGTTAGTATCAAGCCAAGGCGAACGCTGACCGCGCCTATAAGCTCAAAGCAAATAGCAATTGACCCAGTGTTGAAATGCCTGAATCCAGCCCTGGAGCCGAAACAGCTGCTCCGACCATACAACCAGGGAGCCAGTACGCTGCATGAAGGCACGGCATGCATAAGTTTTGTGCGCTACGGCGATGCGTAGGGTGATACAGAAAGCCTCTAGCTGGGTAGTCCGGAGGCCGAAAGGAAGGAACAGTTCGCAGGAACTCGGTGATGAGCAGCGGTCACTCTTCACGGAATCCGGCGAGCCCTGAAAGCATTATCCCGAGATAGACATTACCTGATAGGAATGTCCAAAGAGTATTGCATGAGGTGTTGTGTGCGAAAACTCTCAAGAAGCTGGCTCTAAAAGTTCATATGCAGTCCAGACCATTTCCTTAGATCGATCTAAGTCCCAAGAAGGCCTTGGGTGACTGTAAACCTCAATCACCGATGCCGACTTATGATGCGAGGGACGCGAAGGGTCACTCAGCTTAGACGGGTTCATCCGTCATTCCAACTTGAGGCTCTGTGATCGTGGGACGGCAGGGCATTGGCTGTAAGACAATTCTCTGAGATGAAGATCCAGAAGGGAAAGCATATTGTGACGTACTCCCACCACCCTTTTTGGGACTCGTACTTAGGAAAGACATCTGCATAATGTGTATCAAATAGTTCGAGCGACAGCCTCTCTCGTGGGATCAGGGTATGCCAAGGAACTGATGTTCTATGGCCATCTTTGCCCAGACAGAGTCCCTCCTCCTACGGAATAGCCAGTTTGTAGAGATATTCTTGAGAAACCAGTACCTGCACCAGCTCCGGCGCGGTCACTTGTTGGCGGAACTCTGATAGGGAGCTCCCGGGAAACGCATACACGCATTCTGGGTCCTGTGTTAACAGCGCTCAACGCATCAACCCAGGGAGGATGACGCACAAATTGGATGACCCCTGTATCCTGAATCCACCTCTGATTCGTAAAATTTTCCCAAAGCTCAACACCCATGCAGATAATGCCTGGGCAAGAAAGTTTTTACCACAATAGAACTGCCCTGAGCTGACAAGACTCTCTGAGAGTGGTACCAATGGTCGATTAATACTCCTGGTGTTTGAGTATAGAACATGGATGTTAATTGTATTTCAGAGCAGAAAACGGGCGTCCAGAATGATGGCAGGAAGCACCTGGAACATCTAATATTCGCGGGAGGCATCTGTCCAAACCCTGCCTTGCAAGGTTAAACCCTGAGGCACAAGAAGCGCGGGATGGAGGGGTTTTAGCCCCAATGAGGGTAACGGGCGGGCTTGAAACAAAAGCTCTCCCTGAGCGCCTGAAGACCACCCCGTGAGGGACTACCCCCACCAGCATCGGCGGTGTTTGCAAGCCGCCAGGACTTCTTCTTCTTATTAATAAAAGTCCTGAGGTCTGGCTTGGAGGTTGCTGAGCACGGGCTAACCTGTCCCCAATCCCTATTACGAGGGGGAGCACGGCCCGCCACGCCTGCTTTTTTAACCTCCCTGGTTTTTGGATAACCGACATGGTTTTTTAAGACTCGAAGTAGGCTGGGTGGCTGATGGTCCCTCCCCTTGAGTGCGGCGAGGAAGAAACTGAACGAAAGGTTTCTTCATGTTTCTTTATTTCCCCTAAACCTGTTTATTTAACCGTGATAACCGAATCGCCAAACAGGCCAGATGGAGATAGGAGAGTCTAAAAGAAACAAACGTTCGCTATAGCACAATGCCAGTAAGAAATTAAATACAGATGCCTCTCCATGCTGACTAAAGCTGACTCGACCCGACCAATGGCACGGTACCGTCTGCTTGGTCGCCCCGGAGAGAGAGACAAATCTGTGGGCCCGGACGAACGCCCCAGCGAATGTTTTTTCCTGCGTCGATTGTACTGCCCACACACTCAATGTCCTTCAACAGGGTCAGCCTGGTATGCCTGTAACTGCTGCCGCAGGTGTGCAGCGCAGCACCAGCATGACCTGCAACTTGATAAGCTTTACCCAATAGCGATGATGTTAATTCTACAAGGTTTAGTGGTGAGAGTAGGTTTCTTCACCTAGGATGCAGATTCAGAAGCGAGAGATGTCTTCATAAGAGACTATTCAAACCGCGGAATCTCCGAATACCACAGCGACTTTGCATCCACGATAGTTGAAAAAAGTCCAGCGTCGGAGGAGCACAAAGATCGCAGGGGAAGTATAGGTTTGCTCCAGCGGCTTCGACAGTTCATCATGGAGGTCACCGAAAAAAAAGGAGAGAGAATGATGTTGCTGGGTCTCTCCTTCTCCTACCACCCGACAGAAACCTATCCTCCAGCTACTAAGTTTGGGGGCTCTTGGTCGCGTGGACATTTCAAGCTGCCGCCCTTGTCCACCACGCGCGGAACCACCTCGCGCAGCTTCCTCGACCGATTTCCTCTCACGAGGGAGCGTTCAGAGGCGGCATGATCATCGACCGAAGGACTCAAGAGTATATCATCCTCCTTCGTGAATCGAAGAAGCCCGGAGCGCGCTTCGGAGACACGAGAGAGGATTGCGTGGATTGGTGACACGGTAAGCGAAAGGGACAGGACCGTCGCTCGCTCGTTCACGCAGGCCCGCACGAGACAATACGACGAAAAGGGTGGGGGCGGTCTGAAAAATAGTTCAGACCGGTGCACGAAGCATATTCAATGAGGAGTCAGTTCACAATGCTCCGCACCTCCGCCCGTCTCTAAAGCCAGAACCGCGTGCTCTTCCCCAAACAAACAAACAGTATAATCATGCGTATCCAGCTCATACATAGGAACGGAGAGCATGGAGGAACACAAACCACTTAACTGTTTCGTTGGGTCCTCGTACGAAGATCCTGTAGTAGACAAAAAGAATCTTCCTGACGCAAACATGCACAGAATGATCTGAAGACAAAAGACCTGTTGATGCAACCTGTGGCTTTATTCTATTTATAGCCCCGTGTTGGCGGGCGCGCTCAGATGGACGTCACTCAAACGAGGCTATATTACCGCCGGGGTCAATTCTATCGACAGTGTTACACACATTATTCACAGCTGGTCACGAACAAGACGTTTCCCAAATGCGCTGAGCAGCGCAGCATCGACTGAAGCTTTCGAAAGGGAACAGGTGGTGACTGGGATGAATGCTGGTCAAAGAAGAGAATGTCCTTTCCCCTAAACTGATGCAACAGTGGTTTTAAAGGAGGACGCTGCCCTCGGATGATGTAGAATGTCACTATGCTATGCTGATGGGGCTTCTTCCTGACTACATCAATTATGCTTAATAGATCTGAAAATTGACAGTGATGCATGATCTGTATTCATGACTATGAAAACAACTGTAAGGTTATAATTTGTAAAAACAAAAATGTTAAATGCTTGTTCTGTGTTGTTTAGTAGAAATTGAGTTTACACTCTGTCATTCATACACATTTTTTCACCACCACACATGCATCTGTTAAATGGATAATATCAGTGTTAATGTTGTGGTTTAGCTTGTGTACCGTCATGCAGAATAGTTTGTAAGAAGCTTAACTAATTTTAACAATTATTGTATAAATGTGTGTTTTTACTATATAAATACTACCAAAAAAAGTCAAATTTGATACCTTAAAAGTTATATTCAACAAATGTTCAATGGAACCTTTATTCCAATAACTCTGTAGCTGTTAATGCCATACTTTCTGCATTTCTTACATACCTTTTACTTTTTGACAGTTTTCTCTTGTTTTAATAAATATTTACCTTTTGATAGTTTTTTATTTGTGTGTATAAAAGTGATTTTAAAAATGAACCAAGATTTGTAGGTTTAATGTCTAGCTCGATTTGGGTTCATTTTTAAGCCTAGCAAATGTAGTAATTTTAAACACCATAAAAAAGCAACCCAGCAGCATGATTGTTGGGTTAAAATAACCCAGCGCTGGGTTCTTCCCTTTTTGACCACAGCAATGGGTTGCCGCAAAAATAACCCAAATTTGGTTGTTTTCAACCCAGCAGTTTTTCAGAGTGAAGTTTTCTGAGTGTTTTCGACCAAGTAATGCCATTCCGCCTCTTATCAGCAGGATTTTGTAACTGTGGATTTATACACATTAAGATCTAAATGGGCGGGAGAGGCTCGCTGCCTTTTGAAATTGGTTAATAATGCCCACACGCAGTGGAAGCAGGGGTCTCTATGGAGCACGCAATCTACATATGGACGAGTGATACAGCAGCGGCCAATAGAATGGTGGACAAACTGATTGTCCACTTGTAGGCCCGAAAACCCAGATGTGAGTTAGCATTTTAGCACGTCCGGTTCCCATCGTGCCAGAGTCAGTGGGTTTTTTGAATTGGAGTTTGGGTTAAATCCCCTAAAAACAGGTCTGTGGTTCACACAAGCTCAAGATACCTTCACATTTTATTCTACCACATAAAACACACCATTTACACCCCACTGTGATGTTTTTTTTAAACTGTTACACTCTTTAAAAAGACGGTTGCTAACAAGTTGGCTTAATGGGGACTACCAGGTGCTGTTGATGACATATAATGTCATCACGCCGAACAGATAATCAATTTACAGGATTATTCCAATTGGTAGTATAATTTATAATCGTACATTTAAATGTAGAATAACCAATTAATAGTTTACCACATTTTATATTGTTGTTCGACAATGGTTTTTTTTTTATGTTTTTTTTTTTTTGCTTTGCCACAAAAAAAAAATGCAAAAAACCCACCAGTCCTTGGATGGAAGATGCTTGTTTTTATCATTTATTAAAAATAAACGTTTTCGGCCACAAGCAGCTGTTGGAAAACAGTGTAGATTGAGGATTTTCTAGAAGCAAGGATAAAATAACATTTTATGTACCCATCCTAACAAAACGATAGCTGAAATGTGTTACTTTATTCACTAAAATAAGTTTAATCTTACCAGATCCAAAAACACACTCACTATCTGTTGTTATTTAATAGATTAAATGCACTAGAACTTTTTTTTGAATAGTACGTGGGAGACACATTTTTTATTAAAATATTCATATTAATCAAATATTATTTACTTTTGATGCACCTTATTTCGAAATGCAGACAGAAATATGTGCTTGCATATGTCCTTTGGTTATGATTATTTCATTTATTCACTATACTATTTATTACTAATGTCTCATTTCAGTTTTAGTTTGGCTCTAGTTTTGTATTTATATATAAAAAGGATAAAAAATAAATTAAAAAAATTACATTAAACCCCTTAAAAATAAGTTTAAAAGTTGTTGGGATCCTGGTGTTGGTGATGTCGAAGTGCTCTTGTGAGATGTGAACGACCCTGGTGGCTGTAGTTTGTTTATAGCCTAAATTTATCTTTTAAGTTCTGGTGCTTTAATTTTGGCTTCAAAATTCATAAAAAAAGTTATATCATTTTGTGAAGACTATCTTGATGGACAAAACGTGTAAGTTTCATGAACTATGATTGAACACAGAGCTTATTGTTACATCTCTGCCTTAATTGAAACGAATACACCAACACGCTTTTTCACTTCCACTCCCCATGCACTCTCACTTGTTTACTGAAGATTCTAACACACCAACTTCTTTACAGGTAACAGCCCCCTCTAGTAACCAACACTGGAAACAACCCCAGTAATTCCAATACATAAACATCCCCCCTTTTCTTGGATACAAAATCACATTAATTAAACTGAACAAGATCAAAACTAAACTTAACTCTTTCCCTGCCATTGACAAGTTAGAAGACAACGCTTCACAGCCAAGACGCGTTTTTACAGCTTTTCGTGTTTTCACTGTTATACCACTCAGGGGCGCCTATTACATATCTTCTGAATGAGTACAAAACCTCCTGAACAAAAACACATGAACAGGATGGAGAACGACGAGCGCTCTCTTATGTAAACAGACGCATATTAAAAATAATGCAATCATCAGCAATAGACCGCATATAAATGAAAACTGCATAATGTTACAGAGTAAAATGTTAATCCAGGAAGTGGTATATGTCTGTGCAAGCTTTGGAGGTGTTGATGGAAGTGATTTACTGGATTTATGCTTTGATAATCGTTCTGAATATTATCCAGATGTAGTTTTTGATAAAAATGAGATTTTCTCACCTTTTTGCTCAAAACTATACATTTTTATGAAACCTACCTATATTCAAGTGTTGATAAATTTTTTTGTTGTTGTTTAGAATACAGTGGATTTGTTTTGTTTAAAAGGAGAGGCTCTGATCTTTATTTTGGTGTATTGCATATCAAAAATTCATACAGCAAAATATACTGGAGGCCATCAAATTTTAGTGAAAATCATCAAAATCACGAAAATATCATGAAAGGTAGATTGATGAAAAACACAAGAAAAATTTACTTCACTGTTATCCACTTTTAAATACAGAAATAAAGAAAACAAATGAAAAAAAGGAAACCTTCAAATATGCGCAAAGTGTAAAGTCCAATGTGTGAGTAATGTAAAGCGAGAGTTCAGTTACTCAGTTCCATGTCCAGACACCACCACCAAAAACGTCAACTAGAAGAGTCTTGTCCGACGATTTCAGAAGCGTTGTGATTCGGGCGTTGTAAAACCTCTGCGATAGGCTACTGCAGATCTGGCGCATCCGGGTCGCTCACGGCACCAAATTTATGTAGCATGTCTGCGACCAGTCACCCCAAACACACAGAGACCACACGGACCACTCTTCGATGAGATTAGCACTTTCCTTAACTTGGTCTTTAATAAGGAGAAATAATCAGTGGATCAAAAGGCGACCGCTTCTCCCTCTCTGGCACACAGAGTCAATTACGGGGAGAGCTCAATAATACATGTGCTCCTTAGCCTCGCACACAGGTGGACTGAGATTATACAATAATGAAAAATAAATTATACTGTTTCCAATATGTCTCTTTGTCTTTCTTATACATCACATTTCTATTAATACATCACAAGGTAAGGGTATAAAATATTACAATAATTAGATTACATATTACATTGGATATAAAAATCTAGATTAACATTAACTTATGCATTAATATACGTTACATATCTAAATTAATCATTCAATACATTTAGCACTAATTATAATACCATTTGTATGAATAAATCAGTATTTCTATACGTTACATATCTAAATTAATCATTTAATACATTTAGCACTGTACTATTTGTAGGCCGCACCACGTGCGTCAAGCACTGCATGGATCATTAAATCAGATCTTCTCCCGTAACACTCTACATTGAATACATTCACAGTCACTAAATCTCTTTTCTTTTATGAAACAGAACCAATTAAACAACATACCTGTAATAAGGAGAAATAATCAGTGGATCAAAAGGCGACCGCTTCTCCCTCTCTGGCACACTAAGCATATGATGCTAATTAGTTAGCGTCACAATGCACATCGTTTAAGGTCAAAATAACACCTCAAAAATATACATTCTCATCATAAACTAATACAATCAAGGGCTCGTATAAAATAAATCACATTCATCCAGCGATAAATACGCATTTTGGACAAGAAATATCATCATACCAAAGTCAATTACGGGGAGAGCTCAATAATACATGTGCTCCTTAGCCTCGCACACAGGTGGACTGAGGCTATCGCACATCGCACGCGGGGGAAAACCCCGGATGTATTCCACTGATATAATCCCCTCCCCAGACAGAATGCCAAAGAAAAAGTTCCATGAATCTAATATTATGTAATTTTAACTTGCAAACAATAATAAATGAACAAAATTTTGTGGAGTTCACTAACCTATTCTTATTATGAAACTAATAGAATTTATAGTAGCATAAACAGAATATATAGCATACAAAAAAAGAAAAAAAGAAATAATCCAATATAGGAATTAAAAAGAAAGCAAATTAAATTGAGTCAATTATACACACCAGTTACACACAACCCGATAAACGCTGGACATATTTATACAAACTTATACAACAGTTTAATAAACAAGAAGTTAATATTGAGAGACTTATGTTTTAGACACCATATTGCCATATTGCCTGTTTTGCTCTATTTTGCCAGCAAAAAAAAATAATTCCTAAAAGCCACAGCGCTGTTTTGCATCTCTGAGCAACTTGACAGTGTTTTGTTCTTGAATGATTCAACTGTTTAAATGATTCTTTCAATCGCACCCTGATAGCACACGTATATCTCAGAGACGTCTATTTGATATCTGCAATAACACCATAAAAACATAAATATCAGATTTCAAATACATCTGCAATAAGTCTATAGGACGTTTAATATCAGATGTCAAATAGACGTCTACTAGATGTCTTTAATTATGATTTTGAATGTTTGTAAAACTGGCATCTGAAAGACGTCTGTCAGACATTTGTAGACAGCAGATGCTTCCAGATCAAGAAATCTTTAACATTCATTTTGCAGACAGACATACATGTGCTATCTGGGCAATGACTCACTTATTAAAAGTTACTTGCTGCCACCTATTGGCGGTTTTAATTTCACATTTAAAGTATCTTTTCATTTTTTAAATAATTGTAAATATCAGTATTCAATGTTTTATGTTTAAAATAACAAAATATTATTTATGCATTTGTAACTGCAGGATAATTGTATTCATGTCCCTCTGAGCTGAATTAAGGCCTACATGTAAATGCCTCTAAGTAAATCTAAACACAGCTTTTGTGTTTTCCTCTGCATTGCAAAGATGAATTTTGTTAATACTGATATCATTTGTTTGGTAACAGCCCCAAAATCTAATTGACTGATTAATAAAGCTTTCTAAAGGTAAAAATGCCCATATAATGAAAAAATCCATTTAAACTTCTTGGAACAGATTAATGTCTATCACTGCTGTGAACTGATCAGTACACAGAATATGAAGGATATCAAAAAACAAGTTGCATGGTGCACACACACACACGCACCAGAGAGACATTTAAGAGGGTTTTATTCTCCAAATAACTCTAATTTCATGTTGCAGAAAAAAGGGTTTTTTTTTTTTTGTGCCTTTGAAAGCCACAAAACCTTCCAAGAAGACAGTAAAGGCTTATGTCACATATGACATAAATGCAATGTTTAGATATTTATTATTATTATTTATTATTATTATTTTGATTTATGTCTTAGTTTTAGTTTGTACTGTTTTACCTTTTTAAAGTAATGTGAAATGTATTTTTATATTTCTTGATTTATGCCTTAGTTTTAGGTTGTAATGTTAACCTTTTTAAAAGTAATGTGCAATTGATTTTATATTTTTTATTTTTATTTAATTTTATTTTTGTGTTGATATATTTGTATTTGCATTTTGGATGTAATTTGGCAATTAAATGGGTTTATTTTTCACGGTTATTAACATATGCAATTTCAGCAATAAAAATGTTCATTTTTCTAGAAGGAAACAAATTAGTTGTTTATTTTAAGAGATCTATCTTGTTTTCACTTGTATATTTAGTATTGTTCTTTAATAAAGAAAAAAATACTTCTTACCCAATTAATCGATGGAATAATCGGTAGAATACTCGATTACTAAAATAATCAATAGCTGCAGCCCTAGTGGTGACCAACATGTCCCTACAAGGATATTAAACCTGAAATTTGTGACATTTTGGGAACGGAAACGGGAAAAAAAAAAATATTTAAAAATGGTAAAATGATGTTTCAAACAAATGTTACGCCATACTGCTGCTGCTGCTGTTGTTGTTCTTTCAATAAGCAAATTTAAAGGGTATACAATAAATGAAATGTCAAACGAATATACAATAATAAACCTTTGTTTATCAAAAGTAAATCATGACACCACATAAAAATCTAAGAAGATGTAACAATGTATCCAGATTAATAAATAAATGAACACTAATAAAATAAAATAACAAACATGACTCCAATATTTTTTTTCCACATCATGTTTAAAGTTTTCAGACTATGAGCCATTCACACTTCCCATAAAGGACTGATTATGGAAATGGAATGATTCTTTTGTATTGCAAACATGATACTTGACTCTGAAATGCTGCTAATCATTATTCTTTTGTCTATAATATTCTGACCACTGGGGCCTGTCTCTCCCACCTAAATTGCCTACACTTCATCATTGTTGTGTTTAGTGGATATGCACGAGCAGCATGGCACATTTACATTAATCTACACGTCCCTTCAGCAGCGCGGAGGTGTTGGAAAGTTTGGAAAACAGTATACAGTCACTCAGCTTTTTCAAAACTTCTGCCCCCAACGAAGAACAAAGATTTTTTTTTGTTTGTTTGTTTATTTGTTTATTTGTACAGGGACAACGCACAACAACCAGTGTTGTGCCAGAGTTAGCTATAAAGCTAATTTGCATCTGCAGTCCCTGGGCAGGATGTTTTTACAAAATTACAATATTAAGTGGCAAACAATCCAATACATCATCAAATTATCACATCATACTAC
This sequence comes from Cyprinus carpio, assembly GCF_018340385.1. Classification (NCBI taxonomy): domain Eukaryota; kingdom Metazoa; phylum Chordata; class Actinopteri; order Cypriniformes; family Cyprinidae; genus Cyprinus; species Cyprinus carpio. The sequence continues at coordinate 10,687,035 of NC_056614.1, read as the reverse complement.
ATTAGATTACAAAATAAGTTTCAATGATCACATATCTGATTTTCCTTAAGCCATACTTTAAGCATGGTTTTAAAAATACTAAGTGTTGTACACTCTCTAATATAAACAGGTATTAAATTCCATCTTTCTGCTGCTCTAACTGAAAAAGCTGATTGTCCAAAAACAGTTTTCTTAAATTTAGTTGAACAGTCACCTCTAACTGATGACCTAGTCTGCCTGATATTGTCCTTACAGAAAGTCACGCATTGTTTAAGAGGTGGTGGTGCAAGATCATGAATTAGTTTGTACATTAAACACACATCAGCAAATAATAAAAAATTGTCAAACGTCAATAATTTATAATTTTTAATAATGTTACAGTGATGATAACTCCTTGGCTTTTTAGCTAAGATTTTTACAGCTTGTTTATAAATAGTATATAATGGTTTCAATGTAGTCTTACTTGTATGAAACCAACTTGTAGCACAGTAAGATAAATGAGGAAAGATCATTGTATGCATAAATAGTTTAGCAGCAGTCACAGGCAATTGGTGCCTAAGAGTGATGCGCTGGTTGATCCAAAATGAGCGGGTGCCTGCGGTCACCCGCGGTTACGAGTCATCCAAAAATATTTTTAATGATATTCGGGTCGCCGGTCGGTCGGGTCGTTTTAAAATAAAGATGCCAATTAACCTTTGTAATTTATATAGTACTAGACACAATTTTGAAAATACACAGGCCTACACTTTATTGCCTGAATAACTGGCGTGAAGATGACGCATGACCTCAGTCTAGTGATGGGAAGTTCGGTTCTTTCCGCGCGAACAGGTTCTTTCAGACAGTTCGATTCAATAAACCGGTTGAAAAAAAACCGGTTTCACTGGTTCTTTTACGCTCGACGTAATGATGCCATTGGCGATGAAGTAATGCGTCAAAGTCTATCAAACGTTCAAATATATAAAGTCAGTAATCAGTAACTTTAGCCAGTTAAAAACCTCATAATCATGAAAAGTTACAATTAAGTTTTGCAACAACGCGCCCAAATACAGTAACAGCAATAATGTGCATACGAGGATTTAAGTCTTGAGATATAAAGTAAATAAATTAGGTGTCATCAGGGGAGAAACCATCCACTTACTATACATAATCCGCGATTTATTTGTTATGAAATAAACTTACGTTTCGCCAGATTGCCCTTCATCAAGTCTTCGGTTTCCCGTGCTCATAACATTAGCACAGAATCAGTTCAGAATCAATCACCAAAAGAAACCAGTTCGGTTCAGACGCGCTGTGTGTCAGTCTGCTTCATGCTGAATCACGCATGCGCAGTATCATCAGCTCCTCGGTTCTCAAATCGGACGCGTCCGATAGAGACGGTTCTCGGTTCAGTGTACTGGTGATCCGAAAAAACGGATGCAACCGGGTTCTTGACTCGAGAACGAGAACCGCTCTAACCGGCACGCTGCAGTTCAGTATCATCAGCTGTTGCGCTTCTTGTCCGGTGAGTGACTACATTCCGCCCATTTAAAAAGAATAAATGCGCATCCTTGAAAGCGCGCCGTTTTCTAACGTAGCCTATTTACGTTACTTTAACTTCTTAGGTAATAATATCAATGGTATGATGTTAAGATGCATCATCAGATGCAAAATTACAAAACGTATACATACATTTAATTGCTTTTTCAAAATTATTGCTATTACACGTTATTGCTATTGCTTATTGCTATTAAGAACGACATAGCCAATCTGAGACTTTGTTCAATGCAGTAGTTAGTTTGATAGCAGCTTGTTCTTTTCTTTTAGCATAAGTGTAAACAACTGTATCATCTGCATACATCTGAACCTGGACCTCTGGAAAACTGTCGGCAGATCATTAATGTATAAACTGAACAAAATTGGTCCAAGAATCGACCCCTGCGGATGGACTCCAATATTACAGTCAAGGAATGGTGAGCATGCATCATAATTCTGTGTACATTGTTTTCTTAAATTTAGGTATGACTCCATCCATGTTAATGTATTAGTAGAAAATTAAACCCTTGATAATTTAGATAAAAGAACATTATGATTAATGGTATCAAAAGCCTTTTTAAAATCAAGGAAGACAGCACCAACAACACCTTCCCCTATCAAGACGGATTTAATTTGTTCAACAAAATAACAGTTTGCTGTCTCCGTAGAGTTATGTACCCTAAATCCAAACTGCATACAATGTAATGGAAAAGGACCATGATTTAAATGCTCTACTAACTGATTGCAAACAACCTTTTCAATTACTTTAGAAACAACCGGTTAGAATACTGATAGGTCTATAGTTAATTACGTTAACAAGATCACCACTCTTAAATATAGGTGCTATCACTGCTGACTTCCAGGCACTTGGAAAATGACATTGTTTTATGACAATATTAACCAAATGAGTTATAGGTGTACAAAGAACGTTTGCATGCGTTTTAACAAATACAGAATCACAATTAAAAACATCTTTGGCCCTAGAACTCTTAAACTGGCTTAGAATTTTTATTATATAGGACTTAAATACTTCAGAAATATTAAAAACAGTAAGATCATGATTTGGTTATATAATATCCTTACTTCTCATACCAAATCCATGTGTTAAATCTCGAACTGAGTCTATAAAAAAATTATTAAACAAACCAAAAATTTTATGCTTATCTTGAATTAAACTTCACTCAAAAAAAATATTTAACCCCAAAAGTTAAAACTTATGTAATTCAATTAGATGTCAATTTTCCATCCAATTTAATCACATAAATCCAACGCAAAAGTAAACAGCTTCACCGTTTCATGTTCAGTTAACGTTAATGAATTAAATACATTTTATGAAAACTGATGAACTGTGATTTAAGCTTGTATAATACATAAACTTTACTCATTTTCAATAACTTATTGTTACTTGCTTTTTATAATTATCTTACATTTTCTTAATTCTATTAAATAAATGGACAAAACATGTTACAATTTCAAACATTTATTGTGTAATTGGTCCATGAGTCAAAAAAAACATCCAATCTGACCAAAAAAAAAAAAAAAAAAAAAAAGCATGAACAAACACATACTGTAATGCAGTACTTAACAAATAAAAGCAACTGTTTTCTGCAGTTTCATGAATCCTTATAAACTAAATCTTCCAGTGGTTATGACTCATGTTTGACTTTTTAGCTCTGTGTTGCCCACAAACTAACAGGGATCAACAAGAAACCATATTTTAACATCAAAGATTAATTCCACATTTTCAAGGTAACACTGTCAATATTATTGCATAGTACAGTAAACAATGTGCTTTCTCCTGATCTATAACCAAAACAGAAATGTAAATGGTCCCTTCTCTTCCTAAATATTTGTTAAAACAATTAAATAACCAGGACATTTTATACAATAAAATAAAAAAAAAAATAAAAAAAATGCAATAAAATAAAATAATTAAAATAAAGGGGAAAAAAGAAAAGTAAATATTTTACTTCACATATATCAAGTTTTCAACACTTTTTTTAATACATATAACAGGTTTTCACATTTCACCATTTAGGCCATTACAATGTGTCCTACTCACTGCAGAGGGGTATGCTGCATACCAAAAGATCTTCTCAGCCATGCCTTCAAAAATGTCAGACCTTTGTTTTGATGGTGGTATAAGTAGCATTCCACTTTTGTTGAACACTGTTTTTCACTCTCTGAAGCTGAATTTAAGCAGAACATGAAAAACGAGAAAGTACTACAAAGAGGCTAAGAACTGGAACCGTAACCCGAGAGAGCCTCAACGCTACCGGAAAACGAGTTATCTGAACAGTTGACTCCCTGGACTCAATAGCAATATAAGTAACATCTCCTGTATCAAAAATTTCAGAGTTACAGGAAGCAGGAAAGGGCAAGTTTCTTGCATGCTGGAGTTAGTGTCATCCGTTTGTAGAAATATTTCTTTCAGGGCATTCTTGTCTAAAAGTTTTCAATGTTCCTCCAGTTGTTGGAAATATGTAGGCAACCAGTGAATGTCCTATTCACTGAAACATTTTATTTTTAAGTGCTTGAACCTTTGGGGAAAGCTTGCTGCCATCTAAATTCATCAGTACCTTCTGGAAGAATTCAAATGTGAACCTGAGACTTTGAGGGGAGCTTAAGTTGAGGGCGTAGATCAGTCCGAAGAGCATTACTAATCCAAAGGAAATACTCTTTAAGTGTTGTAACAGCTTTGCACCCTCTATCACAAACTCCCAGCATCAACAGGCTTCATCCTCAGCACCAGCACCTCTTTGCGAATCACAAAAAGCCCAAGAGTGGTCTCAGAAATTCCTTTTTTCTGCTTCTTCAGGGTTGCAGTCCTAAGGCCAAAATAAGTAAATAAATATTAAATAATTTAAGAATAATAAATTAATAAAAAATGAACACATTTTCAGTTTCACTGAAATATTTGCAACATACAGGCTGGCAATGTAAGTTAGGTCCTTAAAAAAGGGCATACGTATACAAACCTGGAATTCTTTGATGACTGTTGTCATGTCCTCATTGAGGTACACACATAAACTCTGGATGACACAATCTCGTTTTATGTGTATGTCACCACACTGAAAATTTGACACAAAATTAAACAATCAGAAATGGCACTATAATGAAAACTGATTATAGTTGATATTTTTATTGCTTCTTAAAAACTTAAATGCAATTTACCACACCTTGTCTGCAACCAACATAATGTGTGCTATCTTCTGTCCAGAAGCACCTCCTTTGCTGCTGAAAACCTTCTGTAGATTAGCAGTGTATTTGTCCAGCTGCGCTAAGAACTTTGACATAAGGGGCACAGTCGTTATCCGCATGAATTCTGCATTTATCTACAAGAAAAAAGGCAAATGAAATACAGTATAGGCGTACTGTGGAGGAATTCACTGAAAACTATAAAATATTTATTGGGTTATATCAATAACCCTTACTTCATTTACTGTGAACAGCGCAGGCCACCTGCTTTGTAAATCAGAAACCATTGGCAAGTCCTCAACCAACTCTTGCCGCCTATAGGAGAAGGTCAAGTGCATTTTTTCCTTAACGACTGCCTCGTTATTTTTCTTTTTCACTTCACTTAAGAGAGCAATTCTTTTTTTCTCCATGCTTTCTGCTGTTTCTCCTTTCGGAAGGCAAGGAAGGAAATTCACCTCAGCTTTTTTTTGGCTTTTTGATGTTTGATACTGCTTTACCCTGACCTTTACGCTTGTTCCTAAGAGAGTTCACAGTAATTTCGGGGGTGTCCAATCTTGCTGAGTTTGAAGCGAAAATTAGCCATCTTAATCTTTAGGTAGTGTTTCCATCCTTCATGGCCATTGCGAGTTCCTTTTTCCCTCAAGCAAGGGTGGGCATTTATCAAGGCTTCAGCTGCTGATCAAGCTGACTATCAGAGGGGTATGCTGCATACATAAAGATCTCCTCAGCATGCCTTCAAGAATGTCAGATCTTAGTTTGGGTGGTGGAATAAGTAGCATTCCACTTTTGTTGAACTCTGTGTCAGCTCTCTGAAGCTGAATTTCAGCAGAACAAATGAAAAACTGAACGACGAGGAACTACAAAAACCTAAAAACTGGTTCTCGACTCTGATACGTATTAAGACAGTCTCAGCACTGCTGGAAATTGAGTCATCAGACAAGTTGTTCTTCCCTGGACTGAGTCAATGGCACAAGGGCCTAACATCTATTGTGTCATAGCTACAAATTGAGCTGGGTGTAGGAACCAGAATGCTGGAACAGGAAGGTGCATCAGGTGCAGTCTCTTGCATGCAGGAGTGTATAGTCATCAGTTGATAGAAAAAATCACTTTCAGGGTATCCACCTGTCTTCAATTTGAACTGGTTGACATGAGATTCATGTATTCATTTCCAAAAGTTCCTGCCCCCTTATCTTTGTACTGGAGCCTGAACTTTTTCTTCACCCCAACAACAGTCAGTATTTCAAGTACAAGGTCATCCACCAGACTTTGAGAGATTCCTGTCTTAAGTGTAAGCTTTTCTTGCATCATCATCCCCCGACAAAAACAATCCTCAGAATGACCTGGGACCTACATTTTTCTCGTCCTTTTATAAAAAAGGGAATGACGCAGGACCAATGACATAAATCTTAATACAATTTTTGTGGCGTAACTTAGTTTAAATAAAAATACCTCATAACTACATGACCTTAAATGACGATGTGCCCTCTTTCAGGGTCACCATTCGCTCGTTCCTCCTACCATATAGTCAGTACAGTGGGATAAAGCAGCAGTTAGCTGATCTATATCAACCAGGGCACACACTCTCTATCAGGAGAGAGACCGTCAACTGAAAAGCTTTTTAAAATGGTCTTGATACCAGCACACGTACACCTCTCCACAACAAAGAGTCAAACTTTCTTTTGACAATACAGAGTTGAAGAAATTTCAGCAACAACTCTGGAGCCCACCAGCTGACCCCAAATGAAATCAGCATACCAGTTCCATAATTTAACCCATTTTTTGTCACATTTTTTGGCAAGATGCACTTTTAATTAATTCCTGGATATTTCTGTCTTAAAACTGCTGAGACCCACTTCGTTGTGTAAAAACCATCCACAGGAAGGGTGGGAGACACTTGTAACTTCTAGTGAAAGACTTCTTAAGGCTAAAATTAATGGATCTGATAAGCAATCAGGGGCTGGTGTTTGGCAAGCCATGTGTGAGGCTGCATTAGGTTTTTCAAACCAATTTGCGTTGTGGTGTGCGAAGCAGGATTTGCTTAAAAAAAACTCGTGTTTTGCCTCAAACCTTCATAGTCCTTGGCCCTACTAGAGGTCCAAACCATTGAATCATTTGCGGATAAGTGCTCAAACACATAATGATGTTTTGGTAACAGCTGTGCTGGGAAACAGTTCAACAAATCTTTGTCTGTGCTCTACAAATTTTGCAGTTTAAGTAGGGCTATGGGTTCGTTCATTATGAATAGGGGCGACAACAATTTAAACTATTTCTTTTCAACTCAAGAAGTACAAGCCAAGCAGTCCACAGCAGTCCTTCGGTATGGGACGTCTCCAATGATGAATGGAAGCAGTCGCCAGTAAATTCCAATGGTCATGGGCCTTAACCTCCAATGGTCTTCTTCGGAGGCATATGTACATGGAAGAATGTGCAGGTTTATTTGTTTACTCACCCAACTTATAGGGGAAGTTCAGGCCATGCAAGCTGGTGAGAGTACATCAACGAGACAGATACATTCTGTGAAACAAAATTCTTTTCAAGCAAATGGGGCAAGTTCAAATGGGACAAGGCCCGCCAAACAGTCCAGGTACAATATACAGGCGGATAGCCTCTGGGAAACATACAAAGTGAATACATAAATTCGCTAATCTACACAACCTATTTTTACTCCGCAAAAAAAAAAAAACAAAAACATGTTAGCCCGAGTGGTCCGGTTGCAGAGTAACGTGGCATCTCGAAGTGAGGGCAAATTATTCAAAGAATCCATAGAGCCACCACAAGTGTTTGTGCTGTGTACGTGAGGTGCCGACGGGGGTTACAGAGATACAAAATCTGTCAAGGGGTACACTGCACGGAAAGATAATTGCCATTCATCTCGACAAACAAATGAGGTGGCCGGTGAGCATTAAAGACCATCTTCTGATAGACCTGTTACTGCTGGGCGTGCCGACCCCTGAAGAAAATAACATTCAAGGGGCCGGACAAAACGGACATGGTCCGGGTAGAAGTGCTTCCCGCGAAAGCTGATTTGTGGCAAAGGGGGTCATCAAACTTTTTCTAGGGCTTGAACCAAGGGAGGGAACCGGCCCAATGCTTTCAGAAAGCGCGGGAAATGACCAACCCCATCGATATCGAAGTGGTGGAGTTTTAAGAGGGGCAAGAAGGGAGCGCTACAAGTCACTTGAGTTCGATGCTGAAGGAGTGGATAAGGTAGTTCCGGCAAAGTAAGTCATCACACACCAGTAGGCTGGGACATGCAACAGGGGGGTCCAACATGAAATAAAACAATGGGCAATAGTAAGAACCACCGGCCTTAGAAATTATCGGCATCATGCCCTTTAGCATCGACTGCAGATGATTCTAACGCAGGATCCTGTTGAAAATGCGGACAAAATCAATGGGAGAACTGGCCGACTATGACAGTAGGCAACTGACTGTGCCAACATCTAATTGTAAAGTCAGTTAAGACGATCGTGGATTTGCGCTTCTATTATTTGTGTGTATGAATGTAGTTAGAAGATATGCGTTTAAATGTTACACTCTTTAATCACAACAGTCACCCGTTTTCATGTCTTGCGCAAGTGTTCATTAGATGACAAAAGTAATCGCGTTCATTTGGACGCAATGCCATGCACACCAGCTGACATCGAAAATGTGGCAAACTGATAGTGTTATTGAAGATGACTGATCACGGTGGGCACGATATATCTGGACTTAGGAGATTATGCCATGATTTAAAAGTGCAAGGACAATTACTGTATACCGCAAGGATGCCTGAACCTTGCCCAAAATGTCCATAGTTTTTGCAGGATTAGAAGTGTTTCAATAACTCAGAACCGTACGTACAAACTTCAGTTCCACACCACTTTACACTGGCAACATTGCCCAAGGACTTCACATATCTAAAAGACAAAAATGAATGTGAGACACATTAATACTTTAAACAAAGGTCATTAAAACAAGTAAAGTGTAGTTATATATATAGATATCTATTTATCATAGTATATTATATATATAGATATACTATATAAAACTACCCATTACGGCTATTGAGTGATTGAGCCCCAAACTACAAGACATATTGTGGAATGATGTCACAACAGGATGAGGTCGCCTGACAATAGTTAAAGGCTGACAATCATAACTTCAGTTTTTGTAATGAAAACTCTGCATTAAAGAATGCAAATAAGCACTCAATGGACAAAATTAGTTTTTGAAATAGAAATCCGATACAACTTTACCTAATCTCTTCATATACTAAACCATGAACTTAATGACAAAAAACGAGAGAAAAGATAAACCACTTTACAAAGCACGGAACCAAGTACAGTTTACCCAACACCTAGAACAATTACTTACAACACAACAATACTATACAGCCGTAACGTGACGGATTGACTTTAAATCAGAGGTGGATTATTAGTCCACAACGAAGGTCTCGGGAAGAGAAAGACGAATTGAATTTGAGTGTTGGTAATGCAAGTACAACTAAGAAATAGCAACAGAATGAATGTTCCCCGTCCTGAACATTGTTTTGTGTAACAAGATCATCCTACAAATATTTGCATGCAACTGTTCAAAATTATTCGAGCTATTTGTTGTTAAAAGCAATAGTTTGACAGTTATATTAAGAGAAAAGCAAAATGTAACCGTTACACAGAAATGGCTAATACTACTATATCACAAAAAAAGGAACAGTCCTAGACGAGTAATCTGCCTAAAAAGATGCCACAAAGGCCGACCATATATATCTGAAACCTGATCCAACTTTGCATAGAACTTTGTTTGATGACATATTTGGTTGGATTCCTAACTTTAACGGTAACAGTCACTTTAACAAACTGTTCTGAACAGTTGCAAATGTGCATGTAAACTTACGTCTAGCTGACAAGCTTAAAAACAAAAAAATCACGCACAAGTCTGCTTAAGTGCAAAAAAACAATGTAAGCCATACATAACGGTTACTCAAACGGTAGTTAAATTTTAAAGTGAATCAAGAAAACAGTTAGCAGGGAAGCGCCGAAAATATCTTAACGTTAGTGATAATTCGCCTAAAAAGTGCAGTTGGAAGCTACGGTAAATCAAGATCGATCAAATAATACAAATAGCTTAATGTTAAAAATCTAAATTCAATTATACATGAAAAAAAATATCTTACCTTGTATAATCTCGCTCCTCCGTCTTCGCTCTTCATTAATACTTTCCCAGCCGGTGAGTCACGTCGTCGCCCCGTAGTCGACTCCCGCCTAGTTTTTTTTTTTGTTTTTTTACTCATAATGCGCATGCGCAACTAGCTGGCAATTCTACGCTCATACCTGCATAGGATTATGCATATGTTTTATGTAATTTGTTTAGGTTGGTTTCGGATCCATTAAATTTCTGTTTGAGGAAAGCGAAAATCGACTAATCAATGATTTTTATGCTTTACACTAAATATACTTTATTTAAATAGGTTGCTTCAACTTCAAGTTACTTGCACGAACCATTTTTTGTTGATTGATTCCCCTGAACTTGCATTTGCATACCTTTATTGGTTTTCATTATTTTTCGTTTTCGCTACTGTTATTGATATTCCCTCCCACTACTTTTTCTCACTATTCCCCTTTGCCTCATTTAATAAGATCAATAGAAAAAAAATTTGCTTTTGCTTTTCTCAATTCCTTTACCAACTTGTGTTCAGTAAGTGCTGAAATGTCCTTCATGGTCATGAGCTCACCCTGGTTTCAGTGCTAGTTTCAAAGCATGAGTCACGCTGGTTCATTACCTGCCTAATTGTTCATTTAACAATGCACAAATTCTGCTTCGTTTCTCTTTCTAGAAAAGTGACAGTTTTTACCAAAATTCCCCTTTGATTCTTATTATTAGTTAACATGAAACATTCAGAGGAGGCTTCTAAATTGTCTGTCGACAGGGTCTCATTCCAATCTAGTTTTTCAAATTCCTCGGCAAATTTATTTTTAAGTCTTTTTGGTACAATCTTAGCACATTTTGTTCCCTTTGCTGTTGTTGATAAAAAACCTGTGTTTTGTTAATTTTCTTACCACTAATAGAGAAGATTATGATCTGATAACCCTGTTAATAATATAACTGACTTAGTTATTCTTTCTGGTTTATTGCTAAATATTAAATCAATTTGAGTTTCAGAGGAGAGGGTGAATTCTAGTAGGGCCCCACTGATTAACTGTACTAGAGTCAAGATTACTTACTATCTCCTTAGGCGCTTTTCCTATTTGAACTTTCTCATTCACAATTTATATTAAATTCTCCCGACCAGAATTAACTCTTTACTTCGATCAAACCCGCCTTTAACTTTGTTTGAAAGTATATTGGGGGCCTTTATGCTTCAATTAAGCATAATAACATGGCTTACAGTATTTGGGCCAATAGTAATGAGCAATCCCAAAACCCTCCTTCAGGCCTATTCTTAACTCTTTTAATTAAATTAGATAAAAGTTGTATACAGTGCTACAAATATAACTTTTAATAAAAAATAGACAAAAAGGAACACTTTAATTCAGGTATTTTATTAATGTATTCATAGTATTTTACTTTCCATTATAGATTCACATTTAGTGAATACCATGCAGGGCATATTGTGTTCAGAATTTTCTTTTAGGGATCTTGCTGAAAGTTTATAAGATTGTTTGCGTAAAGTAAACAATATATACCAACATTATTATTGTAAATTCCAATGTGCTTATGTTTTGTAGGACTCGGTGCAAGAAAAACAATTACAACATTGGGATTAGAAACTGATATACGTACAGGTTGTTGTGTTTGACTGTGGTTTATTTAATTACTAAAATTAGACCATTGGTTAAAATCATGTCTCCTAATGCTATGGTGTCTTCTACAGATTTAAATAATAATAATAATAATAATAATAATAATAATAATAACACATAAATAATAATAATAATAATAATAATAATAATAATAATAACACAGAAAAGCACAAAAGCTGTGTGTTTTGGAGTAGTAATTTTTCAATACAGAGATAAAGTAGTCCCCAAGTCAACATGTTTATATTTATACATTTTATAATTAATTAAGAATTACATTAGAATTAATAAAGGTGCTATAATATTTATAGAAAATAAGGATTAATGTGTT